>NW_010972622.1:1256591-1259609 GCF_000737465.1 Haliaeetus leucocephalus
GGCCCCCGACCTGCGTTCCCTGGCCGTGAGCCCTGGCCTCGTTCCCTTCCCACGGCTGGACCCCGGCCTGCCCGTCCCCGCCAGCCCAGCACCTCTAGCCCTCCACCGGTCCTTGCCCCGGCCTCCCTCTCCGTGCTGGCCCCTCGGCCCAGGGGGCACGGGCTGCCCCCATGGCACTGCCCCTGTGGAAGCCTTCGGTGCCCGCTCCGGCGCTTGCTGCGCCACTGGCGCCGTTGGCTGTTCCACCGAGCCCCCAGCCTGGGTACTCTGGCCTGCGGCCTCCAGCGCTTGTTCCAGGGAATAGGGGCCCGTGGGGAGGAAGATTTTCGGTGCCGGAGCCTGGCCTATGCCATGGCCCCCCGGGCGAGGGTCACAGCTGGCTTTGGCACTTCCTTGGCTGACATTGGTTGCAGAGTTGTGCAGAAATGGGTGTTCTGGCAGGAGCTGTGCTCAGGTGCTGGTGCATGAGCTCTTGGGGCAGGTGCCTGCTTAACCCAGTCCGTCGGCACCTCTAGGTCAGGTTGTCAGGTGCCATGCTTGCCCCACCGGACACGAGGTCGGAGGCCCAGAAGCCATGTGTGCAGCAAGTGCTGGGCCTGGGGGGGACCCCGGGGGGGGGCTATTTTGGTCAGGCTGGTCCCTGGGCTTTGCTTTCTGGGAACTGCTTAATCAACAACACACTTATGCAATGGGTGCAAGAACCACTCACAGCTCTGTGCTGACCCCTGGCCTAGATCTGGTGGGCCAGAGTGCGCGGGGGGGGGGCCATGCAGCTGCAGTGCGAGGGGGCAGGCAGATCAGATGCTCTTGCTAAGCTGGAGGTGAAATGGGGGTTCGTGGCAGCAGCAGCTGTGGGGTGCTGGCCAGTGCAGAGGGATCCTGGCAGGTTTGAAGGGATTAATCCCTTTGGGGAGACCCTGCTCCCCAGCCTGGAAAGGATGGTGGGTTAGAGTAATTCACCCTTTTTGCCACAACTCTTTGCCTCCTGTTTCATGCTGTGCCACAGCCCTGATACTGGCTCTGTGGATCTTGCAGGGAAGGAGGAGTTCAGCATGGCATCGTGCCTCAGTTTCCCTTTCCTGCATGTGTGAAGCTGCTGTGTAGCTGCTGGGAGGTGGTGGTGACATGGAGGTTTTAACGACCCCCCTGGCCTGGCACCTGGGCCAGTGCCACTCAGTGATGCAGCTTGGGACTCCCTCCAGCTTGCTGCATGTGGGGAGAGTGTCGGGCGGAGGTACCTGGTTCCCTCCATGGGTTGAAGGCAGGAGCAGCCCTGCCCTGTGGGGAATTTAACCTGCCCTGAGCACCAGGAAGGAAACATACCACTTCCAGTATGGGAACATGGAATAAAAGGCAGGGAAATGCACGTGTGAGCATGTCCACAAATGGAGCATGTGTCCAAATATTCGGGATGGGGGACTGAACATGTGTTTGCAAGAGAGTGTGCAGATGGGTACGTACCACTGAGCATCTGTGCAAGTAAGGGCGAGCATGCACAGTGCGCCTGTGCCTGGATGAAAGTGCCGTCTGCTCAGTTCTGCTGGTGCCCAGGCAGTGCTGCCTCTGCGCTGCTCCAGCCGGGGCTCACAGGCCCTGTGGGAGCTGGGCTCCCAGGCCAGGCTGTGCCCACTCTTTCTTCCCTGTTGACATTCCGGAGCTATTCTGGGAGCTGCCAGCAGGCCCAGCCAGCTGAGAACTTTGCCCCTTGCACTATGGTTGCATCATCTCCAGTGGGTGCTTTTTCCCAGACAGCCCACTCTATTTACACGTCACCTCTGTGCTTGGCCAGAAGGAGGGCCTCTGTGTGATCAAGACCTTGGAGTCAGTGCTGTATGGCATGGTGGGCAGAGGACGTGCCTGAAGGGCTGGCTGGGCTTCAGGTTTCCCACTGCACTCTGTGGGTTCCTTGCTCTGGCACAAGAGCACTGGGCTCTCTCATTCCCCCAAAAACATGGCACCTTGCACCACTTCTGAGAGATTTCTACGGGACCCTGCTCTAAGCACAGCATCTGGGGCTAAGAATCCGAAGAACAGCTTCAGATTGATGTGGCACCGGCTGCCATCTCGTGAGCCCTCAGTACATACAAATATCCATTTTAATTTGTGGGGAGGAGGTGGCGTAGTATACACTCTTGTTGGCCCTGCCCAGCTCTGTCCTGGAGTGACGCTGGACCAGGCAGTCTAAAGACTAGGCTCAGACCCCCAAACTCATCACATGGTACGAGTGACAAAAGCTCAGAGATGTGAACAGTCCCCAGGGAGCTGCAGGGGTCATCCCAGGAACCACTCCTGATCCCCGCTTTGTTCTCTGTCAGCAATAAACAGGACTGCTAGGGTGGCTAAGGGGGTGTCAGGGGGGCAATGCACAGGCTGTGGGGACAGGTCTGTAGGCTCCATGGGCAGGCAGACGAGGCCAGGATCCATCCGGCAGGCCGCTCCGGCATCGGTGCTCCTCCACCCGGCCAGGATTTGCCTCAGCCCTTACTTCCTGCAGGTTTTGGACCAGGCAGAGGAGCTCAGCCCCTGCGGGGGTGCCTGGCCGGGCTCCTCTGCAACCCTGAGCAGATGCGAGGGTGAGCTGCAGGCAGGCAGAGCCCACCCATACACGTGTGTGCAAGCCCCTTGGGCCCACGCCTCTTGCATGTACCACTATTCGTGCACGCCCATATGAAGCCCCCCAGGTATCCCCCCCTCCACCATGCGTCCCCCCTCACTCGCATCCGGCCCCCGCTGTGTCCTCCCCGGGCGCGGCGTAGCCCAGGCAGGGGCCGGAGGCAGGTGCTCGGCCCCACTCGAGGCCCGGGCCGGGCCGGGGCGCCGCTCCCACGGGTACCCGATGGCCTCGCACGGAGCGGGGGAGGACGGGGCACGGGCGACAGTGCCCCGCTGCTCGCGGAGCCCCTTCCCCCGAGACAGAGGGGCGCCGTCGGCCACCCGCCCCCGCCGCGGGGGGGGAAGGGGGGGGGCTAATCCCGGTAATCCCCCGCCCCGGCCACGGCCCGACGGGACGGAACAGGC
>NW_010972622.1:1259619-1268895 GCF_000737465.1 Haliaeetus leucocephalus
CGCGCCCTGCGGCGGCTGCAGGCGGGTGGTGTCCGCCGGGGCCCCGACGACGACGAGCAGGGCTACGAGATCATCAGCTTCGCGGAGCCAGGTGGGTGCGCGGGGCCCGCGGGCAGCCAGGCACGACACCTCGCGGTCGCCCACGCGGCCCCCGAAGGGTCGCACCTGGTGCCAGACCGCGGGAGACCCTGGGCAAGCCCGTACCCGGCTGGCCCCTGGGCTGGTGGGAACCCGCGAGGAGGTGCAGCCCCCTGAACCTCGGGGTGCCGCAGCACGGCAGGGGGCTGGGGTCCTGGCCATCTGCCTCTTCGCGGTGGGGTGAGGGTGCCTGGAGCTGTGCGGGCTGGGATTAAATTGTCAGTTAATGCACTTGCTGTGCACTGGTGGCCTCCCAGTGCTGCTGATGCAGGAAGGCTCAGCCTGGGAGAAGGAGAGATGGCACCTCTTTTGCTCCTGCATTGCCTGCTTGGGACCCTACACGTGAAGTGCTGCAGCGCAGCGCTTCTTGAAAGATGGGGGCAGGCCAGGGTGCCTGGGACTTCCAGTAGTTGGACTTGGGAGCTGCAAGGACTAGCTCAGGGCTGGGGAGTGGGGGTTGGAAACACTCCCCAGCCTTGCACTGTGCAGCCAAGGGAAAGGGCCAGAAGGGCCAGGTGAGAGCAGGTGCCCCCTGTCCCCTTCTGTGCTCGTTCTGCTAGGTAGTGTGGGACAGTCCCTCATTCCAACACTACCACCCCCCTGGGTAGCCTTCCCAATGAAGGGAAGGGGACAGACGGAGGGCCCTGCGGAGGGAGGGAACGTTGTAGGTCTTTCCTGAGAAGAAGCCGAAAGAGACTGGCCTTGGTGTGCAGGGTGGTGGTGCAGCCTTACCTTCCCTAGCATCCTGCAGCATTCACCTCCTCATCCCTTTCTCCCCTTAGAGCCCACATCTCCCTCTGGCTTGGGGCTGCGGTTCCAGTTCAGCCGTACACAAGACCAGGACATTCACATCCTGCAGGCTCAGCTTTGGCTCTACCTTCGAGTTCCCCGAGACCTGGTAGCCAGCCTCACCCTGAGAATCTTCCTTGCTGGTGGGGAAGGTGATTTAGTAGGGGGCAATCGCACGTTGCTGAGCGAGAGGCGACTGAGTGCTAAGGGCAGTGGCTGGCGTGCCTTCACCCTCATGCCTGCCCTGCAGAGTTTCTTTGGGGGAGAGCACAGGACCCTGTGGCTGGAACTGGAAGGTCACGGGGATGGGGGTGATATCATGGCAATAGTCAATGCCAGCTGGTCCCACCAGCCCTTCTTGGTGGCTGAGGCAAAGGTGTGGGAGCCAGGACACCATGTGGCCAAGCGCAGCCTCCGCTGCAGCCAGAACTCCAACCTCTGCTGCCGCAAGGACTACTACGTGGATTTCCGTGACATCGGTTGGAACGACTGGATCATTAAGCCTGAGGGCTACCAGATAAACTACTGCGTGGGCCAGTGCCCTCTACATGTGGCAGGCAGCCCTGGGATGGCCTCTTCTTTCCACACAGCTGTCTTCAACCTCGTCAAAGCTAACAACATCCAGGCATCAGGGCACTCCTGCTGCGTGCCGACGCGACGCCGGCCACTCTCTGTCCTCTACTTCGATCGCAATAGCAACATTGTCAAGACTGACATCCCTGACATGATTGTTGATGCCTGTGGCTGTAGCTAGGGTTGGGGGAGCCATGCTGGGTACCCTTCCCTTCTCCAGGATTGTTCCTCTGGGGGAGGGGAGGGCTGGAGAGCTCCCTTGAGCTGGAGTCAGACTGCGGTGCGATGGACCCCTTTGGAAAGGTTGGGGAAGGGGGGAGGGAAGCGGCGGGGGGGGGGGGGTGGTGAGGAGACAGTCTCATCAGACAGCAGGGATTGTCTCCAGAGAGCACCTGGGACAGGGGTCTCTGTGGAAATGTGGGACAGAGCCAAGGCCACATCAGACTGCCTGAGTCTGAGCTGTGGGCGGTTGGTGTGACTCTGGGCATCCCTGCCCTGACTGGCAGCATCCCTCTGGTCCCAAGCTGATCCCGCATTTGTGGTGGTCATGTTCCCCTCTGTGTGTGGGGTGAGGGGGTCCTGCTTTGTTCACATTCAGGGTGTCTGGTGACAGTTTGGGGCTCAGCCTCCTTGAGAGCAGGGTGGGATGCAGGAACGTGTCTGTTTCCTCCAAGTGGGAAACTGGAGGACAAGAGGCAGTCCTGCTTTTCTCCCCTGCTGCAACAAATCTTCCTGCATCAAATTTGCCTCTTGTTGGGGA
The DNA here is from genome assembly GCF_000737465.1 of Haliaeetus leucocephalus. Taxonomy (NCBI): domain Eukaryota; kingdom Metazoa; phylum Chordata; class Aves; order Accipitriformes; family Accipitridae; genus Haliaeetus; species Haliaeetus leucocephalus. Next base: position 1,261,880 of record NW_010972622.1, read on the forward strand.
CAAGTGGAATAAGGCACAAATAACAGGCCTGGAAGATAAGGATGAGGGGTATGACTGTCAAGAACCCAAAATTGCAATGATGAGACACAGCCCTCTGCTCCCAGGAGGGCATGGAGCTGTGAAGGATGGCCTTGCTTGCTGGCCAGGTCCCGTCTATTTCCCCTTTCATTTCCCTGGGTTTTGTGCTTTTCTTCCCTGCTTCCCACCCCACCAGTCAGGTCTCTTCCAGCCCAGTGCCTCCTTACAAGGAGGTCTGACTCAGACTTTGCCTTTAAGACCATACAAAGGGTACAGATTTTTTTGTACCTCTAGTTTTGCAGCTATTACTACTTTTACAGTAGACATTTCTGCAGCTGTTGGGACTCCCTGGTGCTCCATCCTGTCTAGTCACCTCTGCTGAAGATCCCACTCTGCCTTTGCCTTCCCGATACTCGTGTATACAATGCACCCACATGGCCTGTGCTTTTAATTTATTTTAATACTTTGGTGCGGCTTCCCCAATAAATGGGTGGAAATGCAACATCCAGGCTCTGACTGCTTTCTCATGGCACCACCTGCATGAATGGGGTTGGGAAAATGGTCCTGCTTAGCCAGAAAGTCCTACATGTGGCCCAGGCCCCTCAGGCTCTGGCTGGGAGGATGGTGGGCTCCGGGGCTGGAGCAGCACAGGAGCTGCAAGCCATTAGCAGCTGTGGGCAGCACTGCTGTGCTGGGAGGTGAGGGGAGCTGCGGTGCTTCTGGGGCTCCCTGGGTGCCGTGGGGTGTTGCTCACTGAGACCCGGTGTGAGCAGGGCTATGCAGGAGCTTTTCCCTGTGGATGGTGGGCCCAGGGACAGGGCAGGGGCTGGGAACTGGGTACTGCCTCGCTGGGAACTGGAGAGTGGTGGCCTGTAATACGAGCATCAAAGAAGCTGTTTCCCAGCAGGGCAGGTACTGCTAGGGGGCATAGCCCAACCTGAAGATGCTGTTCTCCACCTGGATTGGTCCTGACTGGAGCTCAAAATACCACAGTTCTGGAGAATCTGTCCCCAGGGGGGTGACCTCAAAAGATGAGCCAGAGCCCACCCCCACATCCAGTGCCCCCACTGCAAATACCAGAGATTGTACCCTACTCATGTCTCACTGACCTCCTCGATCCCCTCTCATGCTCCCCTAAACACCACCCAATGACCCCAGTCTCAACCACATAGCAGCCAGTCACAGAGTCTGGCAATGCCCAGACTGGTGGGTGATGGGGAGTCTCCTGTGTAATTTCGGGTGGGATGCTTCCAGAGTGGAAGGCAATGCCCCCTGCTCATCCCTCTGAGATCCCACACCGCTGGCCTGGGTCCTTGTTGTGCAAGCACCTGCTCAAAGCTCAGCTTGGGGCTGTTTTATCTGGGGGCAAACCCACTTGCTTTCCCAGCTTGGCCCTGTGCTGCACCCTGCAAATGGACAAAGGGCATCTTTCATCAGCCGGCTGCAGTGGGCATCCCCCCAGGCTGCAGGGGCAGCATGGCTATCACCCACACTCCCCCAAATATCTCCACCTGTGGGGAAAAGCCAACTGTACCTGCAGGGTGCCTTAGCCTTCTGGGTGCTCCCACAGCCCCAGCATATGCATTGCTGACACAACGGGTGTCGTGGTTTAACCCCAGCCAGCAACTAAGCACCACGCAGCCGCTCCCTCACTCCCCCCCCATCCAGTGGGATGGGGGAGAAAATCGGGAAAAGAAGTAAAACTCGTGGGTTGAGATAAGAACGGTTTAATAGAACAGAAAAGAAGAAACTAATAATGATAATGATAACACTAATAAAATGACAACAGTAGTAATAAAAGGATTGGAATGTACAAATGATGCGCAGGGCAATTGCTCACCACCCACCGACTGACACCCAGCCAGTCCCCGAGCGGCGATTCCCTGCCCCCCCCTTCCCAGTTCCTAAACTAGATGGGATGTCACATGGTATGGAATACACTGTTGGCCAGTTTGGGTCAGGTGCCCTGGCTGGGCATGAGAAGCTGAAAAATCCTTGACTATAGTCTAAACACTACTGAGCAACAACTGAAAACATCAGTGTTATCAACATTCTTCACATACTAAACTCAAAACATAGCACTGTACCAGCTACTAGGAAGACAGTTAACTCTATCCCAGCTGAAACCAGGACAACGGGGCACCTTGTCGGTGTCCGTGCCCCCAGGAGTGTGTGCTGCCATACATATGCTGAGAGTCGCAGGTGTGGATTTCAGGTAAGCGCACTGGGACGTGCAGTGTCTCTATTGTCTCCCTGCTCCCTCCCCGTATCGGCACTCTTGCTATAGCCAGTGCAACTGGGGGTGGGGTAGGCAGGGCATCCCACAAAGATGCCAGATACCACATTTTCCTTTGCCAGCAACACAGCATCCTCCCTGCCACAGTGGATGTGTGTCTCCACATGTGTGGGAGGTTGTCCGCACACATGTGCGTGATGTGCTGACTCACTGACACACTGACACGCTGACCCACCAGCCCAGAGCCGAGATGCTGAGCTGGCTGTGGTGGTAGCGTTAAGTCTTTAATCTGGGTGATCATCTGGCCCTGCTTTGAGCCACTTTAACTTTCCTAAACAGGAGGCCAAGATTAACTGTCGGGCCTCCCGTGGGGTGGGGGATGTGGCAGGGTTGGGGGTCTGACAGTGGAGAGCCGCTGCGGGGGGAGCTGCCCCAGCATTCTTTCCACCCAAGGGGCTCAAAGCTGGTGGCAAAACGGACCTGGGCTTGTCTGGCCATGCAGATGGCGGCCCCTTGGGAAGTGGTGGGTGGTCTTGGGGCAAGTCCCCAGACCCTGTGAGGGAGCCCTGACTGGGCCGTGGCGGTGTGGGCGGCAGGGCTGGCCCTGCACAGTGCCCGGTGCCCGGGCAGGCCTTTCCTGGCAGCTTAGCCAGGGTCACGCTCAGCTCAGGAGTAAATCTGCTGAGCCGCTTATGCCTATTACAAAACGGGCATGCAGGCAACCCCTCTTAGCTGCACCCGCCACCTTGGCCCTGCCTTGGGACTGATGCTGTTGGGCTCGATCCACCGCAGCAGCCTGGGGGCATCCCAGGACACAGCTAGCTGTTCTGACCTCATGCTAGAGCAAGGGGGAAGTATGAAGGTGTTGCCACCTCACCTGTGTGTTGGAGCCTCCCTGGGGAGCAGAGACACCCCTCCTCACCCCTCACTGTGTTGGGGGTGGCTGGCAGGGAAAGGAACTGATTTCAGGCTAGGAGAGTGGGGAGGGAAACTGAGGCAGGGAGAAGTCTTTTGCAAGCCATGGCTGGGAGCTGAGGTGTCTCCTGAAATCTATCTCATACTGTAATCCCCACGTTGTCCCTCTGCTCTGGGGGTCCCATGCAGTCAGTGGAGAGGGCGTTTCCCGGAGCTGTGGCATGGGTCATGCCAGAAAAACTACTCCTGTGGTGCGCTGGACACCTGCAGTGCATGATGACATGCAGGGGCACTGGGAGGACAGGCTAATGCCGAGGGAGGCAGGGTGCCCACAGCGGTGGTAATCCTGCTAAGAGGCTCTGAGGTCAGGCTGGATGTGTGGCACAGCTCCCATCACCTTTGAGGCTCCGTCGTCCCAGAGAGGAGCACAGAGCTGGCAGGAGCTGGGAGCAGCTGAGCACCAGGGCAGGGTGAGAATGCGCATGCCCCCACGAAAAGCGTGTCTGCGGTCACCTGGGGACCTGAGCACGCACAAAGTGGGGCATGTCCTCAGCTCCCTCCTAGCAGGCTCTCCTCCTGCAGGAGCCCCCGGGAACAGCCCTTTGCCAAGCCCTGCTCCTGGTCCAGACCCACTCCAGCCCTGGTGGTCCTGCTGCCCTGCCTGCTCTGGGCTGCAAGGCTCTGCAAGGCCACCTTCTCCAGCCCAGAGCTCCTGCATGGGCTGTCCAGGCAGGGGGGGTTGTAGCTTCAGACTCACTTTCCCAGCAGTCAGGGAGCAAGGACTAGGGAAATTGGGGCAGGGGCAGAGCTGCAGGAAGGAGCAGGGTCTCCAGGCCTAAGGAGGTCTTGGAGAGATCATCCTGCCTTCCCACTGTGCTCTGCTGGCATTGACACGTGCTGTCACGTTCTGGCTAGGGACAGGTGGGCAAAGGCCACTTTCCCTGAAATAGCTGCTTGCACCCAGGGCCAGCCTGGCTCTTCCCCTACATTTAGTCACTGTGGCACAGGGAAGGAACCGACCTTCATTGTAAAAACAAACAAGAAGGAAAAGCAGCACTGCTGGGTGAGAAATTAATTTCCTTCTAACCCTCCTCCCCATCCCTGGAGCTCCCAGGCCCTGCTTCCCACTCTAGCTCAGATACCCACATTCTCTCCTGCCTCCCTCCGTGCAGGTACCACCGTTGCCCTGCTTTCCCTTCACAGGTGACAGGACCTGGCTACCTGCAGACCCTGTGAGCTGGACAAGGCTAAGCTGTTTCAGGGAAAGGGGGCTGGCTGTGCAAACTGTTTGGGACATAGGACCCATTTGGAGAAGGGAGCAGAATGCTCTGCAATCTGCTTCCTGAGCTGCTACAACCCCGGCTCTCTGCTTGCCTTCTCTGCAGTGACACAAATGCAACACGGGTCTTTATTTTGCCCCCAGGGGAATGTACTGCTGTGGTGGCAGCTGAGGGGCACCAGGCTGTATGCAAATGACAATCACTGTTAGGCCCTTGAGATGGTCTCAGGCCCTGCAGTGTGTGTTATGCTCACCCCCTCCACCACTGGTAGCCCTGGAACCAGTGATGCAGTGGAGAAACATCTGGGTGGTGAGTAGGAGGCTGAACTGCAGGCACTGGCACCACACTGGGACATGGCTGGGAGAACTGCTGGGACAATTCTCCCAGCCATGTCCATGGGGCAAGCAGCCAGGGGAGCTTTTGGGGTGGGAGAAGGCTTTCGGGGCCACAGACATTGTGGCTGAACAAGTAGGCACCTGGGGCACCCGTCGGGGCAGTCCCAGGAGGATTGCTGGACACCTCAATGGCTTGTGGACTGAGGAGACAGGAGGATTTCCAGGTGGAAATGAGGAGGCTCATCTCCTTAAGCAGCTGAAGGAGATCACCTGCAAGGATGGGAGGACTAGTTTCAAGGGAAGGAAGAGGTTATAAGGCATTCCCACTAGGAGCAAGATCTCTTTAGGGATACAGCCTGCACCTAGCACATCTGGATCTTTGGGCAGACACGTGGGGTGCAGCTGCCCTTGGGAGACCTGGGGATAAAGGCCTAGTCCCGACCTCCGTCTAGCTGCCCTGTTACAGTGGGACCCTGGTGGGCAGGGCAGGGTAGCGTGGAGGTGCCACAGGCCTGGGAGCACCCCAGCTCTGGCCTCACAAGGTGGGTGGATATGGACGTGTGTCCCCTGCTGGAGGAAGAGGAAGAGCCCCCAGGCAGGGGCTGTAGCAGCCCCCAGTCCTGTACCCTCCCTGAGGGGCCAGGGACCCCCCCCTTCTCCAGCTCGCTCTCCAGAGGGTAGCACCCGAAATCCTGCTCTCTCCCATCGTTTCAAGGCGGGGTGATGTGACAAGAATGATGTCCCTGCCACGCCCAGGCTCGCGGCGCTGGGGAAGGGCCCCACCGCACCGTGGGGCGAGGTGGGGAACGGCCCCACCGGCCCGTGGGAGCGGGCCCCAGCGCCCGCGGGTGCCGGTGGGGGGGGCGGGAGGACGGGAGGGCCGCCCACCGCCACCAGGGGGAGCTGCCCCGCGGTCTGCCGTGCCCGCCCTCGGTCCCGGGGGCCCGGACGTCCAGCCCCGGACCCTCTCCCCCTTCTGCGCCCCCCGCCCGGCGCACTGGCAGTACAGCCAGGGTGCTCGGTGGCTTGGCCGGGTACCTGACGGGGCGATGGGGGGCTCTGGACATTCTGGGGGGTGGGCAGGGTGATGCGTGGGCCCCGCGGCCGAGGCTGCTGCTGGCGCCGACTCTCTTCTGCCTGATCGTGCTGCCACCCGTGCCGCAGCAGCGCCCCGGGGAGAGGTGGGGACCCACGCGGCGCTTTCCCGTTCAGAGTCCTTCCCTGCGGTGTCACTGCCACGAGCCTCTGCCAGACCACGGTGGCCCCTTCACACCGCCGACAATGCGCAGAGTTTCCCGTCAATCGCAATCCTCCTCCCCAGCTCCCAGCAGTTCCCCCCCAAACCACAAGCCAGCTCGGGGTTTCTGTGGCAGCATCCTGGGCAGAAAGGCTTGCTGAAGCCACGAGCTCCCTTCATCCCTTCCAGGGGTCTCTTGAGGGAGATGGGTTCAATCCTGCTGGGTGGCGGCTCCGGTGCTGGGGAGGGTGGTCTCAGCTCAGCGACACCTGGGGCGCTGGCGTGGCCTCTGTCCGCATCCCTGGCGGGGTCTAGGCTACACGGCATGCTGAGCCCATGCTGCCCTGTTGGGAGGCGTCAGCCTGAGACATCCCACGGCTGCCCACTCCCTCCCCTTTAGATACCCCAGGACATTCGCACTGGGAGCTTTGGCCTCTTCCAGCTGGGGCGAGGGAGGTGCCGGGACTTCGGTCCCCCGGCTGCTTCGGTGCGGCCAGGCTGGGCATTAGGAGCGTTGGCTGGCGGTTGTATGTCCTGCGTGTGCGTGTGCTGTGTTTGTGCTCTACACACAGGTGTGCATGCGTGCCTGTTTGCGTGTGCACAAATGCACACGTGTGTACTTCTGCACACGGGCATACGCAGATGTGTGCGTGTGTGCGCAGGGGTATCTGCACCCCGTGTACTCGTGCACAGGTGCATGCGTGCGTGCCGACCTCTGCGTGTGTGCAAATGTTGCACGTGTGTACGCGAAGGCAAGCAGGTACCCGCGCACGGGCGCAGCACCGCGCGTGGCACGGGCGCACGTGTGCGCAGCTGTGAGTGTGCAGGACGGCCCGCGTACGGGACCTATGCACGCGCACAGACCATGCATGTGGGGTGTGCGCGGGCCCCGCACGTGTGCAGGGCCGTGGCGGGCGCGCGTGCCCCGCGGGCGCGCGTGTGCAGGATCCAGCCCGGGTTTTCGGAGTGGCTGGAGCCGGCGGCGCTCCCGGCCG
>NW_010972622.1:1268905-1278150 GCF_000737465.1 Haliaeetus leucocephalus
CCCGCTGAAGTCCCTCGCAGCCCGAGGAGGGGAGGGGAGTGCTGGGCCGGAGCAGGGTGCTCCAGGCTCCCGCGCAGGCGGCCGCGGCTCCAGGCAGCTCCGCTGCTGCGCGGCCGGGGCTTGTTGGACCGGGAGCAGCGGCTGGGTGGAAGTTACTGCCCTGGCCTGAGTGACGCAGCTGCCGCGGGATTGTCCCCGCGTGCACACGAACGGTGGTCAGTGCCACCCACGCTGCTGGTGCAAGCTCCTGGCCCATCCTGAGCCCTCTCACCCTGGGCCAGTCATGGTGTACGTGGGGCCCTGCCAGCCGCCTCGTGGGCCTCTGCAGCCAACTGCTTTGGCGAGGCACAGAGGTGGCTGGCCCAGCCCGCACACCCCACAGACGGCTGTATCCCCACCAAGAGTACCCGCTGTTCCCAGGGCAAGGCTCTGAAGGGAGGAGGGTTTGGCGCTGAGACAATGGGTCCCCCTGCTCCCCCTGACAGCTTGCCAGGCCGTGCGGGGCAAGCATCTGGCAGGAGTGAGGCGCAGGGAGATTCTGCGCACCCCAGGGAGCCTCTCGGAAACCGCGGTGAAATGCCCAGGTACTGGCACACCTCAGCTTCCCAGCCCTCATCCCACAGGCCCTGGGGCTGCGCTTCTTCCATCCCTATGCGGACTGTAGCAGAGGCTGCCACAGAAGTGTCTGACGCCTGGGAAACATAGACTCACAGAACAGCCCGGATTGGAAGGGACCTTGAAAGGTCACCTAGTCCAACCATTTGTAGGAAGGGGAGCCTAGATGAGTTTATCAAGCCTCTCTGATTTTTGGGGGGAGGGCAGAGCTGCTTTTTCACATCACTTGTGGAGCACCTTGAGTCCTTGCCTGTGCCAGTTCTGAGTATCTGTCAGTCCTCCTGCACGCTTGCGCAAGGACTGCTGTGGGCTTTGGTACTCAGAGAGCCGGGACTGGGGGCAGGTGGGTTGGGTGAGGGAGCCCAGCCTTGAGTCCCCCTACAGCTGAGACCAGGCTTGACCTCTCTGGCAGATGGCTCCAAGTGCCTCCTGTGCCCCGCTGGATGCCGACCATGCCGTTCAGGTGTTGGCTCTGCATTGCTCCCTGGCTGGCATGAGGAGTTTAGGGCCGGTGGAGCAGGCTGGCCAGGGCCAGGCATGGCACAAAGGAGCAGGAGGGAACTGGCATTGCCAGTGTGAGAGGCCCCTGAGCAGGGTATTGTGAGATCTGGTCAGCCCAGCTTGCAGCTGAGCATGAGCTAACTGAGCCTGTGCGGGCACAGGCCACCCTTTTTGGGGTCTGACCAGAACTGCCTGCGAGGCATCCCCAAACTGCACCAAACCCTCAGTGAGCCAAGAGTGCAGGAAGGCTAAAGGCAGAGGAAGCGTCTCTCTGGAGAATTACCCTCTCTGTGTCATGGTGCCCTGGGCCAGGCCTTGCACGCGCATGTGAAGTCCAGATGGTCCCTAACCGGAATGGGGGGCACTCAGCACTGCAGTGACAGCCTGAGGGCTGCACCTCTCCTAAGAGGATGGAGAGGCAGGCAGCTGGGTCTGAGTAGGGCTGAATGTCTGTGGCATTTGCAATGTTGTGTTTGGGGTCTGGGAAACTGGTAGATACTCCAGCCACAGCTAGGGTCCTGCGCCCAGCCCTGGAAGAGATGCAGGGGCTCAACAGATGCCACTGGGTACCCACATACCTGAGTTTGCCCCCATTCTGCTCTGTCAGCTATGTGTGGCAAACCTGAGCTGATGGATGCCGCGTCCTGAGGGTTGGGCGTTGGGTTTTGGTGCAGGGGTGGGTTGGGGGGAAGGGACGAGGAAGCAGTTGGATGAAGTTTCTCCTTCAGAAATTCAGACCTAGGAAAACTTCCCAGTGTGGCTAGGTCTGCTGTGTCCAGTTGAGGCAGAAGCTGCCTTTGTGGGAGGCGGGATGGCAAAGGCACTACTGTTGCCTCCATGCTGTTGTGGGTGTTTGAAGCTGGTTGACCGATGCGCGTTGTCTCTGCATAGCATGAGCTGGGTGGTTCCACACTTCCCTTGAGCCTTTCCCCAGCACAGTGAAGGTTACTGTTCCTCAGCAAGGGTCTTCAAGGGCAAGGGGGTCTTCTGGAAATTGAGACCCCGGAGCAGATCCACACCAAAACTCCCTGTGCCTGGTAGGACCCCCAAATTCCCCAACTACCAAGGATCCCAGTACCTCTGAGGAGACTGGCATGTACTGACCTGCGCCCACCAGTGCATACCCTCATGCATCTGCCAGCCCAGCTGCCACTGTGTGCATGCATGAGCTCCCAGTAATGCTTGTGAGTGGACTTGTGAGGCGCTCTGGGCATCTGCTTGTAGCCAAGTCACTGGTAGCTTGGGGGGCGGGGTCCTCATCTCCCCCATGTTCCAGGGTCTTTTCTATCAGAAAAACAAATGCAAAATCAGGAGCAGGTTGAGAGCTGAAGATCGCCAGGCCCCTGTGGCTGGTCTAATGGGAAGTGGTGGAACAAACTCAGTACTGCGTTCCCCTCGCAGTGCTGGAGCTAGCTGAGCTGCGAGAATCTCCCTGGAGCGGAGAAGTTTCCATCCGGGGGAGTGAGTCAGCGCAGACACCTTGTGACGCGTGCTGTCATGTCAGGGCAGCCTGAGGAAAGGCGGATGTTGAGCCTGGGCTTGGAGGGGGATTTGCGGCTCACTGTCCAGAATGTGTGAAGGCTGGGTGGGCGGATGGGCTGGAAGACATGAAGGCCCTTCTTCAGTGCAACCTGGGCCTGCTGTTAGTGATATACCGCAGCTCAGGACTGCAGCTGCCGTGCTAGAGAGGTTGGCCAGCCCGTAGCCCCTGGGGAATACCATTCTTCCCACTGCTCCAAAATGCTGTACGAGTGTGCGCACCCTTACACATCCATGCACCTGCGCATGCATGCACCCTCATGTGCACGCATGTACGCATGTTCACAGGTGCCCAGACATAGGCACACCTATACACACGCATACCCATGTGTGACATGGCTTTCACAATAGGATATTTGTGGTGGTGTCTTTCCTTCCTTCTGCAGGCCACTGGGCCTGTTCTTGTCCATCTGTCCTGACATACTAGAAAGAGGGAAACCTTGTGTGTCTGGTAGTTGGTCAGAAGGGAGAGCAATCCTCCTACACCCAGAGCGTTCCCCAGGAGCATGTATGTGCATGCACACCTACGGACATGTATACAGAGGAGCCTGTTTGCGTGTGTATGTACGTACCTGTATGCATATTTGCACAGTTATCTGCCTGGTTGGTGTCTTGCATGTGTGGTACTGGAGTCTCTCTGTCTGTGTGCTTCAGTTTCTCTTGATATCTTCTCCTGGTGTTTAGCAATCCCAGTGATGTGATAAATAAAAATGGTCCATTGAGTGGGTCCTTGGTGAGACCGAGGGGATTCTTCTACAGAAACACTCACAGGAACACAAGAAGTGTACCCATCCCAATCCTTGTGGTACATCAGACCCCTTCAGAAGCTGCAGAATAACGAGGTGAACAGCTGATAAAATAGCTGCTTCAGAGTGGGAACAAGCAGCAAAAACAGAGTCGGGTTTCAGCTCTGCTGCATCCGGGTCTGAGACTGGGGTGGAGGGGGGGGGGGGGGATGTTTCCAGATGTGGTGCAACCCCACTGTCAAATTCCCACCCCTGATCTAGGGGGAAGCAAAGCCCTGGCTGGTGCCCCCCATGGTGGCAGAGAACATGGGTCTAAGTGATGGGGTTGCTGTGCGTATGGACAGAGCAGGTCTCAAGTCAAGGAACGGGAAAGCAGGCATCTGTGCCACCCACCTCCCACTGGCAGATACTTCGGGAGAGACAAATGCATCCCAGCAGGCAAGGGATCATCGGGAACTTTTGGGAACAGCCTGAGGGCACCCTACCACCAACTCTCAGCAGACAGAGGGGGTCATCTGCCCCAAAGGAGGAGCAATTTATGCTTCCCAGATCCCCAAGTGCTGTGCTTACCTTGCTCCACGCTCAGCACGTCAAGAGACAGGCAGTTCCACAGATTAAAAGGGATTGCTCTTGTGTATCTAATCCCTTAATGACTGCTGAAGTCCCTGAGGTCCTGCACATCCTCCTGTTCCCATCTTCTGAAGAATCCTGCAGGATGGAGCTGTTGGGGTGGGAACAGGTTCAGCGGGAACTACCCTGACTGCAGTGGGAGGACAGATGACACTGCAGCCCACTGCCTGCAATGTCCTACCTTTTCTCCCTCAGGACGGCAGGATTTCCTGCATTGCAGCCCCTGTTCTGGGGGTGTCCCTCCATGCCCAACACACAAGCATGCTGGGTTGGGGATGATGCCTTGATGCTATGGGCAGGAGCACTGCCTGGCAGGGGCTCCCACAGCCGTGACTCAGAGCTGGGCTTTTATAGGTCCCACATGTTCAATTTTGCTGTTTCCCTCCAGCACGGGGAAGGAAGGGGGAAGCATAAAAATTCCTTATAGCAGCTGCTGCCACGTGTGCACCCCCTCTTATCCTCACCCCAAAACCTTGCCCCCACCCAGACTCTAGCCCAACGATGAAGGTAGGGGCTAGGGAAGTGGCTTTATGTGAGCAATTTGCAGGGGTAGTGTGTGCTGGGGGCCAAAGCAAACAACACGCGAGCCCGTGACAATTGCCTGCCTGCTCTGGGACCACCTATCAAGCACCACCAGTCCTGCCTGGCTTGCCACGGCTTCCTGAGTGGCTCAGCTTGTGGTTGAGGGCTGCTGGTCCCTGCTTTACAGGGGGAAGAGTCACAGGGAGCATGGAGCTGTGAGCTCCCACCATGCAGCCCTCCTCCATGGGCTGCCTCTGCCCTGGGATACACTGGAGACCGGGCAGCCAGGGCTGCACCCCAGGCTGGCCTGCCTTCCCCTCTTCCCAAAGCACACGTGTCTTAGCATGTGTTGACGTGTCTAGAGGCATGTCAGTGCATGGTCATGAGTGGGTGTGGATGCATGTGGGAGCAAGGGGCTGGATTGTTTTGCCCCCTGCCGAGATGTGGCGTATGGGTGGTGGTGTACCGTGGCTTGCATAAGGCTGTGCTGCTAGAGGGGTGGGTGGGCTGGGGAGGGACCTCTGGTCCTTACTGGAAGTGGTATGAAGGGCTGAGAAGAATTTTGGCATGGGGTGGGGAATGAAGATGTGTTATGATTTCTGAAGGTGGCAGCTGGGGCTGGAGAAGGGAGGGAGGGAGAACTGAGTGGGGGATGTCCTGAACCTGTCCTGGCATGGATTTTTCTGCCCCTTTCCCTCCACACATGTAAACTTCCCCCAAAGCTGGTTCTTCTCTGCCTCATCTTTACTGGGCAAGGGACCACCTTGGAACAAGCTTGGCAGCCCACACCAGCATGGGATCATGACCCTGAATTGTCCCCTTTCAGACCCCCTGAACCTGAAGCAATGTGCTTTGTGGCAGCTGCAGTCCTGGGCAGATTAGCTGCCCCATGCAGAGGAGCTTGGGCTCGCCCTAAAGGCCTGGTCTAACAGTGGGGTCAGATGCATAGCAAGGCAGCTGGGCGGGAGGTCTGCGCATCAGTTCTGCTGGAGGCAGAGATGAGAAAGCATGTGGGGTCAGGGGAAGCAGTTCCCCAGCGCAGGCTGGCCTGGGCCCAACTTGGTCCCAGGGCAGGGAATAGGGGCTTCTTCCAGGGGGGAATTTCACCGTCTTTGCCTCACCATCAGTGGCCTTTTCCCACCCCCAGTGGGTGCCAGCTGTGGTGCCTGGGGAGGCTGTACAGCATGGAGGAGACATCATAGCTGGGGAGGAGTGTGTTGACACTGCCAGACCTGACCTGCCCTGGGAGGCAGCTAGGATGTGTCCCCTTGATCCTGGACTGTTGCTGGCATGAGGCATTGTTGGCTCCCCGGCAGCTCTCTTCCAGCCTTGCTACTTGCGCCTATGTGCTGCAGCTCAGCCTGGCCCTCTGCCGCATTCCTGTTCTGTGTCTGCATAACTGCTCTGGCTGCGGCTCGCTCTGAACTGCCGCCCCAGTGCGGGAAGGCAGATCTTAAGGCAGATCAATGTTTTTCCTAAGGCTCTGTAGGGTTAAACCAATTGGGCACATGGCTGATGCTGGGTCACAAGACGGCTGAGGTGAGGCCGGCAGGGCTCTGTGCCTGTGGCGGGCTCAGGGGTTTGCCTACCCCAGGGCTAGAGCCCACCTCCCCTGAGGGGGTGAAAAGGATATGCAGTCGTGGCCTTCTGGAGCATCCCCCCACCCTAGCCCCTGCTGCACTGCTGGACCCTGCTCTCTGCCTCTTCTCTCTGCTCTGGCCCTCCCTTGCTCCCTCAGTGGGTAAGGGTTTCGGGTGGCTGGGCCTGCAAACATATAGTGGCTTCCCCTTAGCTACTGTTGTAGCTCCCCACGTGTACATGTAGACATGCACATATGCACATTCCACACGGATGTAGACATGCACAAGCACATGTGTGAGCACGCAGGCAAACACATACATCTGTGAATATATACACACAAGCACCCCCCAAAAACCTACTCAGACATAAGCACAAATCCCTCTCCCCACTCATGCAAACACATATGGCCAAACTTGTGCATTCACACACACGCTTACAGAAACACAGATGCCCCCACGCATGCACACACAGAGCCCTCCCCCAGGCCCCCCACGCTGGAGCTGTGCTGGGCGGGTTGATGGATTGTGCCACACACAGCTCAGCGCTGCTGGTCTATCGGCTGGGATCTCGGCTGCAAGGGCTAATCCAGCCCTGACATCACATTCCTCCACAGTGGGACTCCGGGGCGGTTAACCCTGCCTGGGCTGGGCCCCGGGCAGGAGATGATGGGGACAATGCCGAGGTACAGGGACCCCCACCACCCCGTGTGCTGGGCTGGATGGCAGCCACCCTGCTGCAGCATGCGGCACCCGCTGCTGCCGGCTGGCCAGCCCCGGGGGGCTGTCAGAGCTGGTCAGGAACAGGGAGCGTTCCTGGTGGGAGTTGGGGTAGGGGTCTGCCATGTCACAGGGTGTGGTGGGGTGCACCCTGCCTCCTCCTCCTGCAGCCGGGCCTCCTAAGGGCATGCGATTCCCCTGTCAGTGCCTACATCTGTGTCTCTCCCTCCTTCCCACCATCACAGCTCCACCACCCATCAGCGTAGGCATCCGGGCTGTCGTCCTGCCGTACAAGCTCGCTGCATCTCCTTTCCCTCTCTGCCTTTTGTGCCTTCTCCTCTGCCTGCTTCCCTTTCCCCCCCACCCCGTTCCCCAGTGTCCTCAGGAAACTGGAGCCAGATGACAGATTTTAGATGTGTTTGCAGGAAATAAAAGGCAAGGAGCTGGGGGGGGGGAGGGGGATGGCCAGTCCTGACCCCCTCCTGTGCGGCGTTTCGGCGTCTGGAGCCAGCCCTGCTTCAACTGCTCCTGCCGCTGGCTGCGCTCCTTATTTTCTTGGCAGAGAGGAGGAGGAATGTGTTTCAGTTTGAGTTTCTTGGCAGGAGGAGACCGAGGGAAGATTCCCCTCAATCCCGACTGCGCCTGGCTCTCAAATTTATGCCCATAGGCTGCGACTTGGGTGGGCCGTGGCGGTGTGCGGCAGGCGGGGGAGGCGAGCGCGGTGGGGGGGGGGGCCGCGGGCCAGTTCCCATTGGCTCCCTGCAGCCCTGGCCCCCTCCAGCTTCCCCTGCTCAGGGGGCCTCCGGGGTCCGGGGAGCCCCTGCGGACCCCATGGGCTAGGGAAAGCATCCTGCAGCTGAGACCTGTGGGCCCTTGGCACTTTCTGCCTTATGTAGCCACCCCCCCCCCCCCCCCCCCCACGCTGGCGCCCAGCAGGGGGAACGTGCTGGATGGGATAGAGCCGCGGCACTGCCCTCACGCCCGCCTGGCACCCACCTGCCTCCAGGCTGCCCCAGTGGGGAGACCCAGCCCTTGGCAGGCTGGGTCTGCTCGTCGAACTCCTCCGCTCTGCCTGGACCCAGGGAGGAGAGGCTGTCTTGGGACAGTGGGACCCTGACTCTTCTGCTGCACCTGGGTGGCCGGGGACCGAGGGTGGTGGGGACCAGAGCCCCACCAAGCTGCCCCCAGTCCTGCATGGTGGCTGCTGGAGGGGGCGCAGAGAGGATGCCACCCCAGGCAGGGAGATGGTGTGCAAGGCTGGGGAGTCACGAGGTGGGGGTAATGTGCCTTCTGCTGCGTGCCTGTGTGTTCCCCATGTGTGTGTGCCCTCTGCCCACGTGTGCTCCATGCACGTTTAGGTAAACCTGGGCACATGCATGTGTTGTGTGCATGTGTGCTATGCATGCACATGCAGCTTTGCGTGTGTTCCATTGGACATAATGTGTTCTCTGGTGTGCGTAAGTGCGCGTGCGCTGCATATTACATAGGTGCTGTGTGTATGCACGTGGAGTTTGCGGGGTGATGACTCAGCAGGTATGTGTACATGTGCTGTGTGAATGTGTGTGTGCGTGTATATGTGTGCAGGGATGTTGCAGGTGGCGGGCAAGGCAGGGGCTGGAGTAGCTGTGCATAGCAAGGTGAACAGGGCCAACATTCGGCAAGGTAGAGGCGACATCACAAAGGCTATGGGTGAATTAACCCTTTTCCTGGAAGCGGTAGGTGCCCCACAGGTGGTGCCCCATTGCTTGGAACTCAGGACAGCAGAGCAGCAAGTCTCCAGTCCAGGTTGGGGTGGGCAGCTGTAGGCTGATGGAAGCCAGCTGGGCCCAGGGCAGAGCCTGTCGTCCTATTGCTACTGCAGCAGGTGGGTGCGCCTGTCTGGGCAGGCACAGCCCCACTCCCCTTTGGGCTGGGATGGCCGCATATGGTTACTGCACTGCATGGTAGCAACCTGCCTGCTCCCATATAGAGCAGGCAGCTGGTGGGCTAAGACTGTGGTTCTGGGGCAGCCTGGGGGAGCTCAGGTGATGATTCTCGGGAGGGAGAGACAGGGGGCTTTGGCTTTGCCGAATTCCAACACCCCCCATCATCTCCCAGCTGCACATGTGCCTCTCCAGATATGTGCAAACGTATGTTCATGCATCCATGTGTGTGTCTGCGTACATGTGACTAGCTGTGTGCACAAGGGGCTGGGGGGTGTGTGCTGTGGCCTACTCCACAACTAGACAAACTTTTGTGAGGGACTTGCAAACCCTCTCTTTGTTAGATGTTGTGGCTGGGGTAGGGGGCAGATGGAAGGCTTCCCCTGGAGCTAATTCCCAATCTTTGCTGGAAGGCCCTGGTCCAGCAGGCAGGTAAGAGGCCCCTCCTCTGCCCTCTGCACGCCACCCCCCCC
>NW_010972622.1:1278360-1280025 GCF_000737465.1 Haliaeetus leucocephalus
CCCCCCCGCGCTCCAAATGCAACCCAGCACTTTCCCAGCAGGGTGAGGGGCTCCCACTCCCCCAGACCCCTTGTTTGGGGCGATTCCCTTAGTCTCTCAAAAGGGGAGGCTGAGGGGGGCACGAGGCCTTGTTCCCAGTGCCATCCACATGTGCCCCTGTGGTTGTTTCTCCTTCCAGAGCGTCTGTCCTTCCTGTAAGCCCCCACAGGTCTCGTGACAGGACAGTGACCATGGGTGAGGATGGAGCTGTGGGCCAGGACCTGGGTGCAGAGGCCGAAGGCACAGCCACAGTTGGAGATCTGACCATGGGCAGGGCCAGGCAGAGCAGCAGGTGGAAATGAGACCCAGGCACAGGGCAGGAACCTGCAGGCACGAATGGGATAGTGGGCTGGGCTGGGCCCTGTGGGCAGGGGTGCGATGTGTGTGGGACAGGGCAGGGTTTTGACCTGCAGGCAGGGTGGGGACCCGTGGGCAAGACCGGGCTGGGTGGGACCTGCAGATGCTGCAAGGACCCATGAGGAGGGCAGAGCAGGGTGCCAGCTTGGGTCCTTTGACCAAGGATGGTTCTAACCCTCTGTGCGTTGGTTTCCCCTCTTGGCAGTTAGGGCTTGCAATTTTTACATCGATGTGTGTGCTTGAGCGTGGATGTTTGTGTGGGTGTCTGGGTGCACATGTATGTATTTCATCCCCCCTGGAACAAACGCTGCAGTGGGCTTGGGACTCTTGCTGGGACAGGACCCTCTTAGTACAGTGCCAAGCACGAGGGCACCTTTCTAAGTCAGTATCTGGGGATGCTTGTGATGGGTGACCACAGGGTGCCCTGCAGCAGTGTCACTGCTTGTGCTAAGCTATCAGAGGTGGCCTTGAACTGGGCAATGGTCTGATCTGTACCGCAGTCCTTGTGCTTAGGGTGTGTTAACTCCCCTGTGCTGGTGCCACGAGAGGCCTGGGGGCTTGCCAGGCACTGCGGGCATGGGGACAGACATACTTGCTTTGGAGGGGGTGGCAGACGGCCTCCATGTTTGGCCAGGTGGCTGTGGTGACACAGAGCTGCCATGGCTTGTACCTCCTGCCTCCACCCAGCTCGCCAGAGGCATGCAGTTTTCCGCACGGTTTATGTCTCTGCAGTGTCAGCAAGGGAGGAGAGGGATGTGGGGGGCTGCACCCTGGCCCTGCAGACATCTCCCTTGCACCAGCCCATTCTCCCTTCCAGGTATATACAGGCCTGCGCCCCAGGTGAGGAACGGCCCCCAGCTCCAGGGAGAAAGTGGGAGCCCTTAGGGCAGGGGGGGCCACCCCGATGGCAAGGGAGCACCAGGATGTGTATGTGTGGGAGGGGGCAAGGGAAAATGCCAGGGGCCACCCCGGCAGGGTGGGGGTCCCCGAAGTTTTTGGGTACGCAGACGTTCATTGGTGATTGCCGCCGCGTCGGATGTCCTCTAGCCCAGTTCCTCCGCCTAGGACCCTCACGTCTGCGCCCCCGAACGGGGGGGACGACAAGGTTTCCCCCTTTGTCACCTGCGCTTCCCGCCTCGGCAGGTGCCCTCAGGACTCCCCTTTGCCGTGGGCTCGGGGCAGAGGTCTGTGAGGGTTGTGCGCCCTGGGCGGGTGGGTGCGGGGCCGCGGCGGGAGGTTTCGGGCCGTGGGCAGGGCGGGGGTGGACGT
>NW_010972622.1:1280206-1295828 GCF_000737465.1 Haliaeetus leucocephalus
CGCGGGGCTGGCGGGCAGGGACGCCGGCCCACCCTTGTCATCCTCAGGCCCCGACCGGCTCCAGCCCCTCGGCGAGGACCAGATGCGCTCCTGAGCCCGGCCAGGCCAGGCCACGACATGTTCAACCCCGTCAGCCCCCCAGCCACCGGCTATGCTGAGCGCTGCTGCCTGCACCCGCCCCACGGACCAGCCCCAGGGGCTCCGGGGCCGCAAGGTCGGTCGTAGTCCCTTCATCCTGGCCGGTGCCTGGGCCCGAGTGGTGCCTGGCGCAGGCACAAGGGGCACCTGACTTCAGATGTAGTCCTTGGGTTCAGGGATGCTCTGGGGATCTCCTCTCCCTGTCATGCCATCCACCCTAATAGTCTTCCCGTCTTTCTCCTCCCCTTTGCCAGGACTTGATTTCCCCTTATGCCATCAGTCAAACCTCACGAGCAGTCACCGTAGTTATGGGTTGGTGGCAGGAACCGAGCACCCAGGCGGTGGTGATGGTAAGTCTCCAGTCTTGGGAGGGCATGGGGTAGGTAGGGGTTCAGGCATCTCCTGGGGATTGTGTTGGTTGTGTCAGAAGTGCAGGTGTGTGTGCTGAGGGCGTTGGGCAGTGCCAGGGACAGTGATGCCTGTGATGAGGGAGGGGACTGCTGGGGTTTCAGGTATCTTCCCTGGAACAGTGATGCCAGTGTGAACAGGATGATTTGTGTTGGCTGTGGCCGAGCGGATCAGGCACTTTTCTTGGGATGATATCAGCCGTGGCAGGGAGTACGTGTGTGTCAAGAGGTTCAGGTACCCCCTGGGAACATTGATGGCCGTGGTAGGGAGGAGGGACACTTTCCAGCCTTGCCACAGCCCAAAGCCAGCAACAAGCCAGCAACAAGTATAAATTGGGAGAGGAGTGGCTGGAGAGCAGCCCTGCAGAAAGGGATGTAGGGGTGGTGGTTGGCAGCAGGCTCAAAAGGAGCCAGCAGTGTGCCTTGGGAGCCAAGAAGGCAAGCCGTATCCTGGGGCGCATCAAACACAGCATAACCAGCTGGTGAAAAAAGGTGATTATCCCTCTGTATTCAGCATTGGTGCGGCCTCACCTTGAGTACTGTGTCCAGTTCTGGGCCCCACCATTTAAGAAGGATGTTAAGGTACTGGAATGCGTCCAGAGGAGGGCAGCAAAGCTGGTGAAACGGCTGGAAGGCATGTCCTATGAGGAACAACTAAGGACTTTGGGTATGTCTAGTTCGGAGAAAAGGAGGTTGAGGGGTGACCTCACTGCTCTCTACAGCTTCCTGAGGAGGGGAAATAGAGGGAGGTGCTGATCTCTTCTCCCTGGTATCCAGTGATAGGATGCATGGGAATGGTTCAAAGCTGTGCCAGAGGGGGTTTAGACTGGGCATGAGGAAGCATTTCTTTACCAAGAGGGTGGTCAAGTACTGGAACAGGCTTCCTAGAGAGATGGTCGATGCCCCAGTCTTGTCAGTATTTAAGAGGCATTGGGACAACGCCCTTAACAATATGCTTCAACTTTTGGTCAGCCCTGAATTGGTCAGGCAGTTGGACTAGATGATCATTGTAGGTCCCTTCCAACTGAACTATTCTATTCTATTCTATTCTATTCTATTCTAAATCAGAAGCTAACTGGCACACTCAAGGTACTCTTCCAGGCTCCAAAGCACCAGGCTTGTGTCCTTGGGGGTTTCTTCAGCCTCCTGGGACCCATGCTGAGAGGATTGCCCCCCACTCTCTGCTGCCATCCCAGGCTCACGGTTCTCAACGCCCCGTGGTGCAGGCAAACTGGGCAAGAAGCGGGCACTGTCCATCTCACCCCTGTCAGACTCTAGCATTGACCTGCAGACGGTAATCCGCACCTCACCCAACTCCCTCGTTGCGTTCATCAACTCCCGCTGCGCCTCTGCCAGTGGCTCCTACGGCCACCTCTCCATCAGCACCATCAGGTGGGCACCAGATTTCAGCCCCACTGGCATGCATGCAGCCTGTCAGTCTGGGAGCCTGAATGCCGATTCCCAGCTTGGGGAGTGCCTGGTATGAGGGCTAGGGAAGGCGGGAGCAGAGTGGGACGGTGGGTTAGGGAAGGAGTGGCTGGGTGTTCAGACACCTGTGATCTGTGGCTCAGAAGACCTAAACTTCTGTCCTCTGATGGTGTCATCTGTTCATCCATCTTGCTCTTTGCAGTCCATCGCTGGGGTACCAGAGTCCACCGGGCCAGCAGAAGGGCCAAGGCCACCTGTACAGCCACCCCCCAACCCCTGCCCCATGTAGCTCCCATGAACACCTGTCCACCCGGCCAGGGCTCCTGCACCATGCCCCAGCTCGTGGGACCCTCAAACACTGCCAGGTAAGGGGGCCTTGCATATGTATGAGCGGTGCATCGCGTATAAGCGGTGGTCCAGTGGGCATCTCAGTGCTGACTGCTTTCCACTTTCCCCCCTGCCCCGGTAGCAGCTAAAGTTGGAGTGGAGCCTCAGCAGCCCTCTGACTCTCAAATACTCAGAGGAGAGATCCGAGGGTGACATCTCCAGTCCAGCTTCCACAGGCACCCAGGTACTCCCCTGGCCTTGAGATGCCCCACTTCCCCAGGGCTCTATGCTCCTCCCTGGCACCGTTCCTAGTAACAGGAAGCATGAAGGGTCATACCTGGGAGTGCTCATCTGGCTGTGCTCCCCCAGGACCCCTTGCTGGGGATGCTTGATGTTCGGGAAGATCTGGAGAAGGAGGATGGGAAACCTGAGTCTGAGACTCTGTATGAAACCAATTGCTACTGGGATGGCTGTGCCAAGGAGTTCGATACGCAGGAGCAGCTGGTGCATGTGAGTTAGGTCCTGCCTGGGTACACCCAGTCCCAGAACCTGCCCTCCGGTTGCTGGCGGACATCCCCCTGTGTCAACCCATGACTCTTACTCTATGACTGTCCTATAGTGAGCCGCTCCCCTCCCCCTGACCCCATCCTGAGAACTTACCGTACAGATGCCCAGTGTTAGAAGTTGCCCCTAGGAGGGGAGGAACACGTATCCTCTACTTGTAGGCAAGTTCTTTGTGACCCTCCCATACCATGTGTCTAGGGCGAGCACCCAGTCTGGCCTTCCTTACCCCTGGAGGAGCTCTCCTGAACCACTCGTACATCCAGACTTCCTCCTTTGCTCTTTGTCTCACTCTAGACACTCCAGCTCTCCTGTATCCCCTTGACCACCCCTCAGACCCCCTATGTCTTCTCTTGGTCCTCCCAAAATAGACCCCAGCCATCTCCTGTATCCCCTGCTGCCTCTAGAGACCAGCTGACCACTCTTATTTTCCCCTAACCTCTGGTGTTTCCACCTGACATCCCAGTCCCTCTATGTCCATTTCTCCCATGATACTTTCTTAAGACACCTGTATCTCCCTGACCTTTGATGCCCTCCAGTGATGCCCCTCTCTCCTCAGCACATCAACAATGAGCATATCCATGGGGAGAAGAAGGAGTTTGTGTGCCACTGGGCAGCATGTTCCCGGGAGCAGAGGCCCTTCAAGGCTCAGTACATGTTGGTGGTGCACATGCGACGTCACACAGGCGAGAAACCTCACAAATGCACGGTGAGCTGGCATGAGCCTTTGTAAAGCCTGGGCTAAGCTGTGGTGCGTTGCACCAGGCAGAGCTCGGGGCAGGCTGCGAGCTGGCCTGTCTGGTTAACAGCATTGAGGGGGACGTGTGGTGGGGAAAATGAGGTGGGATAGGCGGGCTGGTCAGGAGCATGGTAGTACATGATAGAATGGGGTTCATGTGTGGCAGGCCAGAGCCCCTGTGATCAATGGCATGGCAGAGATGCGCATGAGGTAAAGAGGTATGTAGCAGGCTGGGAGCAGCGCAACCACGTGGCCAGTGCATAGTGAGGTGGTGTGACATAAGCCAGAAGGGTAAAGGGCGGCACGGTGGTGCGAGGACATGTACCTGAAGGAGGGCAGGTGCGTTGCGCGTTGGCTGGTAGGTGTGATACATGTCCGTGGCAGATGTGCCGTGGGTATGTAGTATGGGGGTGATGTGGTACAGGGTCTGTTGAAGGCGTGTGGCATGTTTCACCCTGCTTGCCTGCACAGTTCGAGGGCTGTAACAAAGCCTACTCACGCTTGGAGAACCTCAAGACACATCTGCGCTCACACACGGGTGAAAAACCGTACGTGTGTGAACACGAGGGTTGCAACAAGGCCTTCTCCAATGCTTCTGACCGGGCCAAGCATCAAAACCGCACGCACTCCAATGAGGTACAGACCCATCTGGGGCTCTTCGCATCCCTTTTGGCTCCCCGTATGCCTCCCGATTAGTCCCGTACCCTGAGAAGTCCCTGCATCCTTGGTTTTTTTCTGTGTGTCCCAACTCCCTCCTTGCCTGCTCTAATAAAGCACGGCCCCTTGCTCCCTTCCTTGGTCACCTGCATTCCCACCAGTGTCCCTTTACTTCCTGCCCTACTCCTGTGGAGCACCGTCCTTATGTTCTTCCTTGCCTGCAAGGGGACCTAGCCTCTTTGATCCTTTCCCACCCTCAGTTCCCCAAGTTCTCGGGCCTGTTCAAGAGGGAGGGGAGGGGAATTTATTTCATGCCCAGCTGGTACTTTGTTGGGAGGGGTCTCTAGTTGGAGCTAATGCCCTCCCTCCAACATGCCTACCTTTCTTCCCCAACAGAAGCCCTATGTGTGCAAGATTCCAGGCTGCACCAAGCGCTACACAGACCCCAGTTCCCTGCGCAAACACGTGAAGACAGTGCATGGCCCTGATGCCCATGTCACCAAGAAGCACCGAGGGGATGTGGTGCCAGGCCGTGCACTGCCCACCCCCAGTGGCCCCCCAGACATGAAGCAAGAGAAAGATGCCAATGGCCTCACTGAGGCCCGGAAGGATGACAGCAAACTCTTAGTGCCTGACTTGGCCTTGGTAAGGAGCTGGGGGTGTGATGATGGAGGGAGGCCTGGCCAGGCCTGTCGAGGAGTCAGTTTGCGTGGTAGGGGATTCATCTCCACACCTGGCAGGTTGCATTAAGTGTGTAGTGGATATCTGACCCCCTTTTCCTTGGTTAATGTTTTGGGTACCCCCTAGAAGCCGCAGCCCAGCCCAGGTGGGCAGTCATCATGCAGCAGCGACCACTCCCCACTTGGCAGCACCACCAATAATGACAGTGGTGTGGAGATGGCAGGCAACGCGGGTGGGAGCTACGAGGATCTGTCCACACTGGAGGATGTGGTGCCCGGTGAGCCCATGGGTACCTCTGGGCTCATGGCCCTCCACAAACTAGAAAATCTTCGCATTGACAAACTGAAGCAGATGAGGAAGCCATCAGCTACCAAGGGCCTGAATTTGCCAGCCATCCCTGGAGCCGGTGAGACTGTGGTTCCCTCCCACCCGGATGCAGGGCCAGTCCTATGGGCACTGTATCAAGAGAGGTCTGGTTTGCATCCGGAGAAGTTTCCACACCTTCCTTTCCCTGGTGGTGGACCCCCACATCTGGGCTGCGCCCCATCTTTGCACTCAATAATCTTAAAAGTCTTTTCCAACCTAAGTGATTCTAAATGATCTTCTGCCCCCTCTTTGTTGCCACCACTTGAATCTGCTTCCTGTCCTAGCAGGCACTAACCACGGGAGAGGCCACATCCTGGTTTCTCCTATGACCACCGGTGCTATGCTGTGTCCTGAGTGCCTTGATGTAACTCCTCCTTTTCTTTCCTCAGGCTTGCCTGGGGAGGTGCCTGGGATCTCTGTGCTGCCGTCAGCTGCCTCGCACCGGCGCATCGCAGAGCTGTCGGCAACAGAGGTGGGCATGCCGCTGAACGAGCGCCGGAGCAGCGCCACCAGTACCGTAAGCTCAGCCTACACCGTGAGCCGGCGCTCATCCCTGGTGTCCCCGTACCTGGCTGGGCCATGTCTGGGTGGTGAGGCAGGGGCAATGCCCAGTGGGGCAGGCCTGGCAGACGGCTATGACCCCATCTCTCCGGACGAGTCGCGACGCTCCAGTGATGCCAGCCACTGTGGAGGGCTGCCGGGTGTGGGCAGCCTTACCCCAGCCCAGCGCTACCGTCTCAAGGCCAAATATGCTGCAGCCACTGGTGGCCCACCCCCAACCCCACTGCCCAGCATGGAGCGGGTGGGCATGGGTGGCCACAACAGCTTACCCGGGGACTACCTTGGGCCAGCCGAACCCCGCTTCCTTGCAAACGGTTTGCTGCGAAGGCACAGTTCCAATGACTACCCTGGCTATGCAGGCAGCGTTCCTCCTCACCTGGTACCTCGGAATGGTGTGCGGCGGGCCAGCGACCCAGCCCGGACCGCAGCCAACCCTCATGCTGTGCCCAAGGTGCATCGTTTTCAGAGCATGGGTAACGTGAACGTGCCAGGAGTGGGCAGAACTGCTCTGCAGCCCTTGGGTGGTTCTGATGCCAACCTTCAGCGCCATGTCTTTTCCCCACGCCCACCCAGCATCAGTGAAAATGTCTTCCTGGAGAGTGTGAGCATAGAGGGCCCTGGCCCAGGCATGGAGTCTGGCTTGCTAGAGATGGAACAGTACTTGAACTACCCCGAGGAGAGCTTCCCATGCCAGGGGACAGGTGTGGAGCTCCAGCATGAAGGCCTCTACGGCAGCACTCGCCGGACCATGGGGGGTATGCAGCTGAACCTAGGAGGGCATGGGGACATGGAAGAGGGGTTGCTTCCGTCTGAGTTCTCCTTCCCTCAGTGCCAGATGAACCAGCACTTCACGAGTATGCATGCTGGCAATGGGACCATACCAGCTCCTTGGGATGAACCTCCCCAAGGCAATCTGAAAATGAGTTCTGTGCAGTCAAGCGTCAGTGCCTCTGCTGCTGTCATGTCTGGGCCACACTGTCACCATCAAAGTACTGAGTACCCACTACCCAGTTCTTGTGGGCAGCAGCCCAAACTTGTGAGCACATGCCAGGACAGTGGGTTTTCTGGGGGGCACCGGCTTAACCGCCTACAGATCAAATCTGAGCAGCGTTACCCAGCACCTGCCCCAGCACTTGCTCCCTGCCAGAATACCAAGCTTGCTGCGCCCATGCAGCCTCCTGCATCATTTGGCCAAGCCATGAATGTAGGGCCTGGTGGTTACCAGGCCGAGGAACAGGCACCTGTCAGTTACATGGGCGTGTCGAGCCCAGGCACTAGAAGAGCCCAGACCCCCACCATGCAGACCAAAGAAGTGATGGTCCGTAGCTATGTGCAGGCTCAGCAGGCTCTGATGTGGGGAGACCAACTAGCCTCCAAGGGAGGGGAGACTGGCATGGGGCTGGGCAGTGAACCTGGGCAGTGCCAAGCCATGCAAGCACCGCTGTACCTCAGCCCCAAGTACTCTGGTTACCAAGCCAAACCAGATCACCTCCAGGGTCTGGCAGAGACCCAACACCTCCTAAATGCTCCATGCTTCAACCCAGAGATGGTGCCACACCCACCTGGTGGCCCTAAACCACCTGGTCACCAAAACAGTCTGAACTATGCAGGCAACCTGGCTCAGCCAAGTCATTCCTATGAGGGAGTGGAAGCCAGCTCCCGGCGTATACTTCGCTTGCCCCCTGCCCGCCCCACACCTGAGGGTCCCGGGAATGCCCTGCTGTATTACCCAGGCCAGGGCACACATGTGGGCAAAGGTGGGCATAAGCTACTGGGCCAAATGGCAGCAAGCTGTGGGAGTCCCGGGCATTATGGTGGGGGCTTGGAAGGACTCAAAGGCAGCTCATATTACTACCTGGATTCAGAGGAGCAGGTGGCCAACAGCCTGGACTCCCTGGACCTGGAGAATACGCACCTTGACTTTGCTGCCATTGTGGAAGATCCAGAGGCACCAGCACTGCTGCCTGGGCCCCCAACCCCTGCTGGTAGCCTCCTGCTTCCTGCATCTGGCGGTGCCAACATGGCTGTGGGTGACATGAGTTCCATGTTGAGCACTCTGGCTGGGGAGAGCCATTTCCTCAACTCCCTGTCCTAATTAGGAGGTACCAGCCATCAGGTGGGCATGTCTGCAACTGGGGGCGGGCAAAACACATTTGGGCAGAGGCGTGAAATGCCTTCTCACATGCAGATTTATGCCTGGTGTGGGGAGGGGGTGAAGAGGGGAGAAACACCCTTGGAATCTCCTCCAGTCTGTGAGTGTCAGGCTCTTTCAGAGGAGGGACATTGCTGGGTCGCAGACAAAGCCGCAACCCTGATCAGGTGCTTCAGGTCACCTCTTGCCGGGAGGGAACTGGTTTTACTGAGCCCTTCCATTCCAGTGCCTGGAACCTTTCCCTGCCTCCCTGGCCCTCTGGACAAGGTGGCCCTGTGCAGTCTTAGTATCAAAACCAAAGAGCACCACTCTCCCCAACCTGTGGGCAGGCCCCATCCCTGTGTTCCCACTGCGCTCCCCCTTCCCCCTGCCTTAAATCCCAGTCTTTGTCAGGACTGCAATCACTCCTTGCTTGGCAAGCCCACACCCCCCTCCCCTCAATTTTGCTTAAGGAGGGAGAAGGGGGAGGCAGTTCTCCAATGGGGGGGAGGGGCGTGGGGTGCCTGGCATTGCCTGTGTCACTCTGTACATAGTGTGCCTATGTGTATGTCTTTCTTATGGGTGTTACCCCAGCCTTTCTTTTGTTTGAAAGAAACAGCAGTGCCTCCCCTCCCCATTAAACCCTTTCTCAGGGGAGTGTGAACTGTGTGCTTTTTTTTATCCCTGCACATGGGCTCCAAGCTAGACCCCCTGTGCCAGGTGCTGTACGGCCCCCCCCGCCTTCTCTCTCTTTCTGTTCATCCATCTGGGACCAAGACCTACTTGTGCCTGGCCCTGCAGAAGCAACACCCCCCCCCCCCCCCCCCCCCCTTTGGGGGGGGGAACCAGCCATAGCACATCTTGCACAGGTCAACCACATACTTTTCCCCCCTGGGGGGGTTGGGGGGGGGGGGAGGGCAGTGCTGTCTCCATGTTGCAGACCCGGCAGCATCGAACAAAAGCACTGGCAGAAGCACAGTGAGACCCACGTACACCTGGAGGTATAGTCTCAAGGTATGGCTTTGTGCCTTTGGGCCTACACCTGGATCTGAGGCTTTTTCTTCAGGCCATCTTGGCATGTCTGGGGGCTACTCTGGGCCTTCCTTATGCATTGGGGCACCACCTTGGCACCTCTAGGGCTGCTCTGAGTGCTGGGGACTCTTTGTAGGGTCTCCAGGACTGTCTAGGTGTGTTTGGACTTGCTCTGGAGCTTTTCTGGGGTCTCTGGGTGGCCTTTTGCTTGCTCTGAGCTGCTACCTGTTCTCCAGTGTTCCGAGAGCTGCCTTGCTGCTTCTACCAGCTGGCTAGGATTCCTAAGGGCACACTCAGTGTCTTCAGGGCAGCAGTGGGCATTTCAAACCTGTAAACTGGGTGGTTTAGGCCATCCTGGTGTCTCTGGAGACACTCCAGGGCTCTTTCCAGGCCGTTATTACATCACTGGGGCTGTTCTGCGGGTCTCTGAGTGGATGTCTTTGTGCTGCTTGAGGTGTGCTGGGCCATTCCCAGTTATTCCAAGGCTCCTGCAGATTCTCTGGGCTTTTCCAGGACCTCCAAGTCATGTTCAAGAGCATCTTTCCTGGTCCCTGGGCCTATTCTCAGACCGACTGGGGTCCTTTCAGGGTGTGAAGGTGTCCTGCCAAAGTCCTGGGGGCTTTCCGGGCCTTTCCAGGTGCTGCAGGGTCTCTACGGCTGGGGTGGGTCCCCAGGGGCTGTGGGCCTTTCCCTTTCCTTTCCTTCCCTAGGGTCTCGAGGCCCATGCTGCCCTGCGAGGCTGCACCTCAGACCCGTGGGGAGCGTTCAGCGTCTCCAGGGCTTGCTCCCGCTCCTCCTCCGTGGCCTGCGGGTCTGTTTTCCGGGCGGTTACCGCGGGTGCCCGCGCTCCTTCTCGGGCCTGCGGCGGGAACAGGCTTTTCCACGGCGGCGGCTCGGCCTCAGACCCTAGCGAGCGGACGCGCACGCGATGGCGAGTGGGCGGGGAAGCCCCGCCCCCGGGGGCCGCTCCCGTCCGCTGCTCGCCGCGCCGCCCGGTGCCGGGCCGGCTTCCCGCAGCCCGGAGCCGGTTGCCGTCCTCCGCAGCGCTCCCCGGGACGTTTTGCGCTGCCCTGCCGGCATCGCTAGGGCTCGGCTGTGCATTGATGGGGGGCGGGGGTAAAGAGCTGAAGAAGCAGAGAAAAGCCGCCTCTGACACCCGGTGCGGAGCTGGTCCCGGCGGGTGCGGCGGTGCGGGGCGAAACGTACCGTAGCGGTGCCGGGTTTCCGTGGTGAGAGAGGCGATGTGGCTTAGCTGTGCCGGCGGGGGAAGCCGCAGCCCGAGGGAAGAGAGGTGCCGTCGTCCCCGGACGTGGGGGCTCTGCTGGGGTCAAGTAGAGGTCTGTAACCCTGAAGAGGGAGGCGGGAGGCAGGTCTCATTTATGAGCAGTGATAAGCGACCCTTTTCCTTACCTTCCTGGGAGAGGGATAAGAAAATTTTCACTGGTTGCTCTAGGCTTATTGTTCTTGGGAAGGGACAAAATACAGGATTCTCTCAGCTGGACCTGTAATCATAAAAAGAAGACGACAGAGGAGAAGCCAAATTCATAAGAAAAGCTGAGTTTGTGCTCATGGTCTGATGTGTGTCGATGGAGGTGTCCAGGCACACGGGAAAAGGCGCGTGGGATGGAGGGAGCTGGGGCAGCGTGCCGTGCTCCCGGCCAGATCTCTTCCTAGTGGTGCCCTGTTTTTCCTTCCTGCTTCCTTCACTGGGTCTCTCCTCACTAATGAGCACGTCTTGTGCTTGAGGACTGAGTGAGGCTCAGCAGGGGAGAGCAAGCGCCATCTGTAGACTCGGTGGGGCTGAACAAGTCTAACGCTTGGTGACATGGGCACCGGGGCTGTGGAGCTGTAGTGGGAGAACACTGGCAGGTTGCAGAGAGGAAGGCTGCTGTCAATGGGGAGGCTTTGGAGAAGCTGCCATGGAGGCAGAGCTGAGAGTGGGTGGGTGAAAGGAAGGAGCCGTTGGGAGCACCTTCTGGGGACGGAGTCCGTGTAGAGTGAGGTGGGAGCCTTATGGGAGAGAGGGGTTTGGAGGTAGGGAGGGAGGGTAGGCCTGACAGGATGGCTCTTGGCCTTTCTTTGCTTCTCTTCGCCATCTGTGGTACCTGTCAGGCTTCATCTGTCTTGCCTATGGGGTTTCTGACTTGCAAGCTCTTATTTGCATTACTCCTGCTGCTTGAAATTCATGACACATGCATCATTGTGCCACCACAACAGTTACCTCGCGAGCACCAGCTGAAATCACCAATCCCTTCTGCATGGATCAGATGTCTTGTCTTGCTCTCCATGCTGAAGCAGTGAGTTTTGCGTTGTGGTGTTCTTGTGTCATAGGCTTTTCTTGCCAGCTGTCTTAGCTCTGGTTGTCTCAGGTTTGTTTGCTAGCTCTTGGGAGGCATGGGAGGCTGTGCTTTCTGTGGCCTTCAGTGTGCCTTTCCATGTGCCCCAGAGCCCTTGGTGTGCCTTTCAGTGCAACCCAGACCTTGCACAGATCAGGTGTGTCTTCTGTTGAGTGCTGTATCATAGCACGCCAGGTTTGTAGGCCCTTGTGTCCATCTTTCTTACCACTGGTCATCTTTGTTTTGCTGGCTTGATTCTCTGAGGCAGCACTCTCTGGTCCTTTCCCACCTGCTTGTACTGATGTCTGTACTGTGGTCACCTTGGCCAAAGTCTTTCAGTCTGGCCATCTTGATGACTGCCTTCTCAGCTCTGCTGACCTTTCTCCAGTGGGAAGTACTTGATGATCCATCTTGCCTAGTTGTCTGCACTTGTGTTGTGCCAGGTGCATTGTCATCTTCATGACCTAGGTCTTTTGGGTTAGCCATCTTGCTGTGTCAGTACTGCTAATGACTTTCTAATGAGCAGCATTCTCTGGCCCTTCTTTTCCAGCAGGATACCTGTGCTACACTGTTGTGTGTTGTATGGTTTTTCTGGCTGGTGTTCTCTTCTGTGCTTATTGTGTTCTGATGGCCTATTCCTGAATCTTGCAC
Source organism: Haliaeetus leucocephalus (assembly GCF_000737465.1). Classification (NCBI taxonomy): domain Eukaryota; kingdom Metazoa; phylum Chordata; class Aves; order Accipitriformes; family Accipitridae; genus Haliaeetus; species Haliaeetus leucocephalus. Next base: position 1,292,222 of record NW_010972622.1, read on the forward strand.
AGACAGTGTTTCTTCAGGGATGTTCTTAACGCTGCTTTGTGATTTTTGTTTTGTTTTCTTCCTGGTCTGGGGTTGTCTTACTTGTAGCTAGCTGTGGAAACAAATAATGCTCAGGAAATAATGAGAGGGCACAAAGTGGAGGCCAGGAGCAGGGGTAGAGGTGGAAGAAGTTGCAGGATAGGGTGGTTGTCAGGGAAGTAATCGTGTCACTTTGGGTTCAGAGAGCATGTGTTGCATGGTACTGGTGGGCTGTTTGGTTAATGGCCAATAAGGAGGTAAATGCCTGGCCCTTTTCCTCACAGGTGCTACAGCTGACTGACGGTGCCACAGCAATTTGGCTGGCAGGCTGGGGCAAGTTTCTCCTGGCTGGTGGTGGACAAGCGCCAGGGCAAGAGAGCTCCTCTGAGTTGCCTGGGGCACCTATGATTCTCATGCCTGCTGATAACAATGCCACTCCAAGGTACCAGGGAAAGGGCAGATGGCCAGTGGTATCAGACAGGGCAGGGTCTGCCTGGAGGACCTATTTGATCTTCCCTGGCTTTTCTCCTCACCTTCTGGTCTGAGGTTTCTCCCCAAAGTGGATGGCTGCCTGTTGCAGATGCAACCATACTGCAGCTGCAGGGAGGCAGGTGTAAGCAGACTTACAGGCCTAGAGCCTGGGCTATGGCTTCATCAGCAATGGGTGACACCAACAAGGCCATCAACACCCTCAACTGCAGACGAAGATCGAGGTAGCGGACACCAAGGGGGTCCCTTGGGGCGGGGGCGGAGCAGATGCCGGGGTCTCTCGGTGGGGATGGACACCAAAGGGATCCTTTGGGGGTATGTGTGTGCGGATGCTGGGGTCCCTCGGGGGGGGGTGGACACCATGGGGTCCCTTGCGTGGGGGGGAGCAGATGCCTGGCTCCCTGAAGGGGGGCCCATGGGTGGGAGGTGGTTCTGGTGCCTAGATGGCTGGGTCCCTGTGCCCGCCCCCCCCCCCCCCCCCCCCCGGTATCCTATGCCAGCCTAGCTCAGTCTCCATCCACAATGCCAACCTCTACACGAGCAGCCTCCCCAAGGAGATGGGGCAGGATATGGAGCAGCTCTTTTCCCAGTACAGCCGCATCATCACCTCCCACATCGTCATCAACCAGGTCACATATGCGCCCAGATGCTTGGACCCCCACCCCAGGGGAGGGGGGCTGCCCAGATGCCTGGGTCCCCAGTAGGGTCTATGGAGCTCGAGAATGGTTCCTGGATCCTGTGGGTGGGCAGTCGGGTGTCTGGCGGGAGGGATTCCTCGGACACCTGGGTCCCATGGGAATGCAGCAGAGTCTCAGGCCTCTGTACCCCGGACTCCCCACGCACAGGTGTGTCACAGGTGGTGGGCCTCATCCGCATTGACAAGTGCATGGAAGTGGATGAGACTGTCCAGGCAGAAGCTGCTGGGTGCTGCTGAGCCCATCACCATCAAGGTCACCAACAGCCTGGGGCAGATTTGGCTCATTTTGTCCTCAGGCTGGTGCCAAGTGGGGACTGTACCCCCTTCCCCTCCAGCCCAGGAGTCCAGAGGGGGTGTCTGCGCTCTCTCCTCTTTTCTTCCACTGTTTCTTTTTTTTTTTTTTTTTTTGGGGGGGGGGGGAGCTTTTTGGGGAGAAAGAACAAATAATAATAACGGTACTTCTAATGGTAGCAAGGAGAGAGGCCAATGCAACGAGCAGTAACTCTCCTGGAGCAACAGACACAAACCCATCTATTTTTGTAAGAGAAGATGAAAAAAACCCAAACTCCTCTGAAGTCCCCCATAACTGCCCCTCCGGCGGGTAGTTGCAGGGGGTGGGAATCTGTCATGTGCCCCCCCTGGTTGTTTCATGGCAGGGACAGAGATTGTGATTCCCAAGCAGGGTCACAGCATATTTTAGGAGGGTCAGTGGCACTAAAGTGTTCTCAATCAGGCTGAGGCCACCAGGAGGTCCAGCTGCCCCCGAGTCCCCAGCACCCCCAAACCTGGGGGGGGTCTCACACCCACTCCCCCGTCGCCATCCTTCTCCAAATACCCTAAACCAGGTATTTTTGCCCCAACCTCCTCAGCTTGCTGGGGTGGGTGCTTTTGCTTGGCTGGTTCTAGCATCCTGGCCAGAAAAGCCCTGAAACCCCCAACCTGCCTCCCAGCCCCGACAGGCCGAGCCCCCCATAGCAGCCCCATTGTCATCGTCATCATAATTTATTATTATTGTTGTTCTTATTATTATTACTATTATTTATTTTCTCTTCTCCATTGGTATAATTTCTTGCTTTTCAGTGTTTTTGGTTCCTACTTGTTTCCAATTCTTTGTTGGCTTTCCCCAGGCCTGGGACCCCCAGGACCCTCTGCCCCTCCCAGGACCCCTGGGATCCCACACCCCCCCATCCCACTTCTTGCGTCGTGTCATGCCTGTTTGCAGTTTCTTGTAGTTTTAACTTATTGTTAACGTAACCATTACCCCCCGGCCTACGTGTGCACGTGTCCCTGGGATAGGCAAGGGACCCAGGCATCTGGGTCTGCCTCCACACCCTGGGGTCTGCCTCCCCTACCCCCCCCAGGCAGCTCTGTCCTGTTCCCCTTTTTTCATCTCTCGCTTTGCTTTTCTTTCTGTTTTTCTGCTTTTCTTCTCTCTATCCCTGTCTCCCTGTTATTTATTGCTCCATCTTCATCCTGCTCTCTGTCCCCGTCTTTGTCTTGCTCCATCTCTCCGTTGTTCCCCATGTCACTCTCATTCTCCCTCTGTCCCAGTGTCCTGCTTCCTGTCCCTCTCTTGTTCTCTGCATCCCGTCTTCTGGCTCCCTGTCTCTCACCAGTTTTCTATATCCCTCTGACTGTCCTCCCTCTCCCTCTTTCCTGCTACCCATTGCTGAGGTTTTTTTCTCTTTCTTTGTGTCCTTCTCCTATCACTCTGTCTGTCCCTGTACTGGTTTTGTCTGGGATGGAGTTAATTTCTTCATAGGAGCTTGTAAGGGGCTATATTTTGGATTTGTGATGAAAACAGCATTGATAACACAGGGCTAAGTATTGCCAAACAGTGCTTACACAGCATCAGGGCCTTCTCATGTTTCTCATGCTGCCCCACCAGTGAGCAGGCTGCAGGTGGGAAAGACGTTGGGAGAGGACACAGCCGGGACAGCTGACCCTCAACTGACCAAAGGGATATCCCAGACCATATGACATTGTGCTCAGCAGTAAAAGCTGGGGGGAAGGAGGGGATGTTTGGAGTGATGGCATTTGTCTTCACAAGTCACTGTTATGTGTGATGGAGCCCACCTTTCTTGGAAATAGCTAAACACCTGCCTGCCGATGGGAAGTAGTGAATGAATTCCCTATTTTGCTTGCCTTGCCCATGCCGCTTCTGCTTTGCCTATTAAACTGCCTTTATCTCAACCCACAAGTTTTCTAACTTTTGCCCTTCCTGTTCTCTCCCCCATCCCACTGGTGGTGGGGGGGGGGAGAGAGCGAGCAGCCGTGTGGTGCTGAGCTGCCTACCAGGGTTAAACGACAACAGTCCCTCTGTCCCTAATGCTTCTTTCTCCATCTCTGTCCAACTCCCTCTCCCTTCTTTTCTCTCCTTGTCCCTCTGTCCTGCTTCTTGTC
>NW_010972623.1:0-9514 GCF_000737465.1 Haliaeetus leucocephalus
CCAGGGCAGACGTCTCCAGGCACGTACGGCAAGAGGGTGCACTGGATAACACCTCGTGCCTCCCCGGGAGGCTGCAGGACAAAGTCCCACAGGCTCTGCCCACACCCCAGCACTGCTGGCCAGCCCTCCGCGCTCCCCTGCTTCCTCCCACGGCGGGGCCACAGGCAGCACTTGGCTCGCTCTCCCGGGTTTTCTCTTCTCTTTCTCCCCTAGCCAGAAGGCACAAGGGTGATCTGCCTCTGCTTAGCACCCATCGGCCCTCATCCGCGCACTACGTGCCACTGGGGGTCCTGGGCAGGAGGGAGGCCGACAACCCGGAGGGGGCTCAGGGGAGGCAAGGAGGGTCTGTGGGGCTGGGGCTGGCTCAGCGTGGAGCAGAGGAGGCGTCAGGGCACCTCACAGTTCCCATCTCTCCTAGTGGATTAAGTCAGTAGTTTTACGTCTTAGCATTTAACATGCATCTCTCAAGAGTGGTGCAAATCAGGATGCATGTGCACTGATGCCAGGCTGGCACTTCCTGGGGAGCATGCAGGACCGTAGTGATCTGATGAATGCATTCATGAACATGCCTGTCTGAAATATCCCAATGACCAGTGTAAATTTAGTCACTGATATTGCTACAACAGATTTTTCTCTACCTTCTGTGGTCTGAAGTGCCAAAGTATTTGAAAATGCAGCTGTCCATCATGTGATTGCAGCAGCTGTTCCCTGCTTCCTATGGTTTCATGCCATTTTATATACAGCAACTAGAAAGTCTGTTCTGGGTATTGGTGGTATCAGCATTCCTGATCCAACACTTCAGATGGGAAGAAATCAGCAGTAAAACTTGCAAGTATACTCCTGAAAGGAGACAAAATCTGCCTTCCAAGTCTGTTTGATACAGGTTTCCTCTGGAGACTTCTCTTTATTTTTGGTTTGCTTGTACCAGAATCCTGTCAAGCAAATAACAAGTAAAGCTTCAATGACTTAGAACCTCTCCTTTAAAGTCAAGTTTGAACAAATCATTTACCTGTTGCAACCAAGTTACAGTTTTTTCTGGCCTTGACAATATAACCAAGTGGTAGGAGCACTGGGGGTGTTGAATTTCCTTTTAAATTCTCCTTTTTGATTTCTTCAGACAGCTCTGATATTGTTGCAATGGCAAAAATCAGTCTTGTTTTTTGAATCTTGTTAGCGCTTGCAGTGGGCTGTCTCCCAGAAAAAGGGCAATGGGAGATCTGGGTCTGAATGCCTTGCAGCTCTGGAGGAACCAGGTGGAAGAGTGGGGTTTTCTACACCGTTAAGTACTGATTGCTCTTTTCTTCTGGGGAATGAACACACAATCTGTGGTAAGGAGCAAAATGAAGACTTCAAGAGTCTCCTCACATTAGTCTGCTCAATTTTCATTACAGAAATGCTGGATTCTGCTTTCCTTTATCCGTTATAAGGCATTCAATTTCTCTCCATGGTCTTCCTTACTGTTTTCAATGCCATAACTTCTGGGTTTAAGGAAGAATCCAATAAACTTGGGGAGATTGGAGGGTGTGGAGAATAGAGAAAGCTGCTTAAGTGTTTTGTTGCTGGGGTTGAAACCCCTCTGTTCTTTGCATTTTGAAATGTGGCAGTCTCAGAACTGTGGAGATGCTGTAATGTCCTTGGAAGGAAAATGAGTTTCAGACTCAGCTTCTCTGTATACCATTGCCGTTGCTCCCAAGAAGATGAAAACTAAATCAATTCTCCCGTCTTTTGGTGCAAAGCTGCATGAACCAAGGAGAGTAAGTATGCCTGAGACCTTGGCCTTAGTTGCCTAAGGACTGCTCAGAAGCGCCTGCACAGAGTGAAGGAAAAACTGGCAGCTGTACTACCAAGACCAAAGCCCCATGTAAGCCAGTGTCCTGTCTGATAGCAGCATGTAGGGAAAGAGCAGATGAACACAGCAAGCAGTTGGCAGCCTTTCTCCCACTGAGTCTCAGCTTCTGGATCTCATGGCTTAGACCTCCTCAACCAGACTGTCGTGGTTTAAGCACAGTCGGCAACAAAGTACCACGAAGCTCCTCATTCACTGCTCCCTGACCTGGCCCTGGTGGGATGGGGAGGAGAAAATATAAAGAAAAGTTCGTGGGTTGGGACAAGGACAGGGAGGGATCACTCACCATTTATGGTCACGGGCGAAAAACAGAGTCAAGAAAAAAAAATCAATTTGATTTACTACCAATTAAATCAAAACAAGGATAATAGGGAGTAAAACCAAACCTTAAAATGCTTTCCCCCCCACCCCTCCCTCCTTCCTGGCTCAGCTCCACTCCCGGTTTTCTCCACCTCCTCCCCTCAACAGCGCAGGGGGACGGGGAATGGGGAATGGGGGGTGGGGTCAGTTCATCACACGTCTCTGCTGCTCCTTCCTCCTCAGGGGGAGGACTCCTCACTCGTCCCCTGCTCCACCGTGGGGTCCCTCCCATGGGAGACAGTCCTTCACAAATTTCTCTGGCATGAGTCCTTTCTGCAGGCTGCAGTCCTTCAAGCACAGACTACTCCAGCGTGGGCTTTCCCATGGAGTCACAGCCATCTTTGGGGGCACCCACCTGCTCTGGCGTGGGGTCCTCCCCAGGTGTTGTGGTTTAACCCCAGCCAGCAACTAAGCACCACGCAGCCACTCACTCACTCCCTCCCCATCCAGTGGGATGGGGGAGAAAATCGGGAAAAAGAAGTAAAACTCGTGGGTTGAGATAAGAACAGCTTAATAGAACAGAAAAGAAGAAACTAATAATGATAATGATGACACTAATAATATGACAACAGTAGTAATAAAAGGATTGGAATGTACAAATGATGCGCAGGGCAATTGCTCACCACCCACCGACTGACACCCAGCTAGTCCCCGAGCGGAGATTCCCCCCCCACTTCCCAGTTCCTATACTAGATGGGACGTCACATGGTATGGAATACACCGTTGGCCAGTTTGGGCCAGGTGCCCTGGTTGTGTCCTGTGCCAACTTCTTGTGCCCTGGCTGAGCATGAGAAGCTGAAAAATCCTTGACTATAGTCTAAACACTACTGAGCAACAACTGAAAACATCAGTGTTATCAACATTCTTCGCATACTGAACTCAAAACATAGCACTGTACCAGCTACTGGGAAGACAGTTAACTCTATCCCAGCTGAAACCAGGACACCAGGCTGCAGGTGGGCATCTGCTCCCCCGCTCCCCTCCATGGGCTGGGGGGGACAGCCTGCTGTCTCACCATGGGCTGCAGGGGCATCCCCTCCTCCAGACCACCTCTTCCCCCTCCTTCTTCACTGACCTTGCTGTCTGCAGAGGGGTTTCTCTCACCTCCCACTCCCCTCTCTGCTGCAGGCTCCCCTTCTTAAATCTGTTCTCCCTGAGGTGCTACCACTGTTGCTGATGGGCTTGGCCTTGGCCAGAGGTGGGTTTGACTTGGAGCTGGGGAAGCTTCTAGCAGCTTCTCACAGGAGCCACCCCTGCAGCCCCTCTCCCACTACCAAAACCCCATCACACAGACCCAGAACACAGAGAAAATGGATTCCTCTACTGATGGTCCTTGGACTTTTCATCCCAGAATACGTCCAGCAGTTCTTAAAGATTAGGTTTTAAGTAGATTCAAAGTACCCTGTGCCAGTGATTATAACTCGATCAAAGTACATTTCCTGATGGCCGGAGTCTGGCTCTGATTTCCTTGTGCACCATGCACCATGCTGAACACACAGAGGCCTATTGCTTTCTTATGTAAGTGCCTTCCTTTGAATTCAACATTGAAAATATGTTTTGTCCTCTTTGAGCCCAGCTGTGCACCAAGATCTGCAAACATCTCAGTAGTTTTGACCCCCACAATTGCTACAAATCTGCTTTTGGCAATAAGTGGTATATCAGCTGCAGTTATAGAGCTACATTTTGCTGGTACCCATAGAGACAGCCGTTTTCCAGTCCCTCCGTGAAGACTGTGTTCATGTCTGCCCACACACAACTCAGAAAAAGGAGGGATAGGATGGATGCCGTCAGACAGCTGAAGTTTTAGCTTAATTATTCTGAGCGCACACGGAGTCCACTGCAATCACCATCAAGAGAAAAGGAGTTGAGACAATGCTGAAAGCTTTGGCGGAGCAGGCTTAGGCAGAGCTGAGGAAGAGCCTATTCCGAAATTGCTACAGCTCACCACATCATCTTCTTTTCTGGGCAGATCCCAGTAGTGGGTAGTCATAAGACAAAAAGCACTACCAGGTCCACTTCTCAGGTAATACTGAAAAAAAAATAGCAAGCAGGAATTTTGCATATTTGACTGTCTGATATGGAGAGAGATGTCACACACTTGGGAACGTCAAGTCCTAAGTGTCTCACAGAAAACAAGTGAGCTGGACGCAAGGCAGAGTCAACACAGAAAGTTTGCCAGCTGTTTTATTAGATCACCACTCCTAATGGCATGCATGTCGCACCAGTGCCAGCTTCTGTAGTCTAGACATATCACAAGGGGAAAAGCACTAATTGCAGTCTCCATTTTGTTGGGGGGACACTCTTTTACCCTGCTAGATGGAAAGGCTTGTCTGTGGCACACTCTCTCCTCACTGTTCTGCCACAAGTAAGGAGACGAGCTTTATATTCATGACAATAAATTCAAATCCTTATCCCCTGGTGTGTCTTAATAGTGTTTTGGAAACAGATCTAGTTTTTAATTGGAGTCTCAGGAATTTAAAATTGCATTGCTGTCAGTGGAGCCAAGCAGCTGTCTCTCTCAAGAAAGAAAAAGAATCAAAGAAAATGGTCCTAGCTTTGTCACAAAAATAACAAGCAGCCACAGTTCTGCAGATGCCTTCTCTGAGAAGCAGCAATATGAAGTGGGATGGTGTTCTTGTAGCTGACCTTGAATATTTCTCAAATAGTCAAGTGCTTTGAAGCAGGATGAAATGTCTTGTGAGAAATGAAAGACATCAACAGAATGGCATTTGGCGTAACTTTAAACAATGAGGCTTAGGTTCAACCAACCCACCTGGGCTCAGGAAAATTAGGTCCTAGTTGCTCCCCCATAGTTGCCACATAACCAAAAAAGGTGTCTCCTTCCCTGCCTCAGGTTCCTCATCTGTTCACATTGGCCCTAATAAGTCACCACTCTTTCAGACCAAGAATCATGGCTATTTTCCTACAGTAATCTTTTACAGTGGTATTTTTAGGGGAGCCTGAACTGCCTCAATTCTGCTCTCACTGTAGTCAGTCAGCATTTCACTGGTAGAAGTGTTAGCAGTTAGACAAATAGGAATTTGATTGCAGCTGTCAGAGAGCACAGTTAGGGCAGTGCTGGGAGGGTTTGGAAATGCAACCCATGCTGTCATTAAGAAAAGATGAAACAGAAAGAAAAAAAAAGCCAGCAAGCAATCCAGCCATATGTCTGTTCTCCTACATGGAGTTCATAACATTGACATCAGCAAAATAATTAACTTAATTGATTATGCATGTGTCACCAGCAGGAATAGGATTAATATGATAAATTTAATAATAGACCTCACCACTTCCTCTGTTCTCTTTCCTGTTTTGAGTCCCTGCCATACATAAGCATTCTTGTTAGAAGACCTGTTTTCAAGCTACAGTTTCTGACTGTTATAGGGCCCCTGGAAGACAGTGAGAGTCACATCTGCTACCACTTGCCAATAGGAAAGGGAAAAGCAAGAAGTTTTGTTAGTTAAATCAGACCCCCTCTCTAATTCTTCCCTCTCCTCAGTGTTATGATCTGATGATTGAGATCAGCAGTCACCTCTTCCCTGTCCCTGCCCAGGTTAGAGGAATCTGACCTGGCTCAGGAGAAGCTTTGGATCTATGAGCAGGACTCATGCTGTGGCAGTAGTGGATCTTCACCGAGATATCTTCACTGCAGTGTCCACCCATGAGCCTGAGGAAATAGAAATAGGTTCCTGGATGCTCCAGTGAAGACAGAGCCCTGCTGTACTCTCCATATACAGAGTTTAGGATTTAAACTGAACAAAAGCAAGGGTGGAAGGAGGAGTAATAAATCTTTTAAAGGGAAATACATACAAGAACCTACCACTGAGTCTACTGGTGGAGGTAAGTGTCAGTCCTGCTAGCATTTCAGGTTGTGCCAGCTTCTTTCATAGCTTCAGCTTTGAAAATCTTGGAGTCCATAGGTGCTAGAAATCAGTTCTGCCAAGGTGTCACACCTTGGTCAGTCACAAAAGACAGGAGAGGCCCTAGAGAGGAGCAAAGAGCAAGAAACATGGTCTAGCAGGACTAGACATCTACTTTTCTAATGCTCAGTTAAGCCCTGGTCCCTCAGGAAGGTCTGACACATCAGCATAGCTGAAGTGCAGCCTACTGGCAATGCATGTGGAAGTACATTTTCCCTCACTTACTTCTTCCCTGAGGAAGCATTGTTGTACTCCAGGCAGATATTGGAAACAAATCTCTTTTTAAACAAAGCTAATGTGAAACTGCAATACAGTTTCTCTGCACTAGACTAGGAACTCTAGATCTTTCAGGCTGTTGAACTGCTAGCAGTTTGCACTTTAGTCTAGTTCAACCCTTCAGAAAGTCAGATTTCTTATTTTAGATGCATATGTGTGAATGTTAATCATGAAACAAAGGCTTCCTTGTAAAATGCCATATTGCCCTCTGAAGCAGAGAACAAAATTTTCAGCCCAAGGAACAAAATGACTCAATCACTAGATATTTATTTATTTTATTAATAATTCATTATTTATTTTAATGGATTAGTTTTTGTGTGTGCATTGCATTAAGCAAAGCTTGACTGAAACAGTGCAAGATCCAGCTCTGCAAACTACTTAATGAACTGATGGGCTCCTCGATTTGTTTCCATGCACCTTCCTCATCTTTTAGCTCTTCACTCTCTCCAGCACATAGAACTGTGCACAAAATAAGGTATGAAAATAGAGCTATGCAGCAAACTGCTTAAAATTTTATTCAAGTGCCCCCTCCTGTGGATGTAGAGCTACATGCAGTCAAATACGGTTTGAGAGGCAATGATTATGACCTGAAGTTAATCTAATAAGGAAGAAGTATCAGAAATATTTTTAGTGGAGGGAGTCGAACTTGGTCCTGTGAATGGCTAAGATTAAGCTGGCTTACACCACAACTTTGGCTTTGAAAATACCTTTCATTTTAAGAGCTTTATTAGTCTTTGCTCTTGTACGTACTCCTTACAGCTAGACCTCTTTTGAAAGTCGTGGTTTCAGAAATGGTTCTGCAAATTCAGTCCAACTCTTCACAGTAGTGTCACTTGATAAGAGGACCAGTGACAGGCAGTAATTATATCTGGATAAGATCAAATGGTCAAAGGCACAGAAGAAAAGCGGTCTCTGGGGGAACAATAACCAGAGATGAGCTACTATTTCTACTGCAGAGTTATCTAGAGGCAGAAGTCCTGTCATGACACTATATAGTTGAATCAGGGAAGACTTAATACGAGGATATTCATGTTTTTCCAGCCCATGTGTAGTGACTAGTCAGTAAGAGATACTGATGATATCTTCTAAACATGACTTTGGTCTCAAAAACCATTAGCTTACCAATTTCCCCAAAGCTAAGGAGGATCTACTCTTCCCAAGGCATGAAAATTAGTATACAGGCTGCTGCTATAAGCAGGACAGAGCCGACAGAGCCAGGCCATCCGTGGCTGCCTGCTTTCCCTCACTCTCCCAGGAAAAGACCTCCATCACAGACCGGCTCTGGGCAGAGCAGCGCAGAGCAGGAATAAGGGCTAGCATTAAAAAGAGAAGAGAGATAAGGACCTGCCAATACTGTCCATTGTTGCAGGCCCATGGCCTCCTGTGGCTCAAGTGGCACCTGGCATGGGCTGTGAGGATGCCAAGCCCCTGCCTTTGATCAAGTGCTCTCCCAAAGTGCACCAAAGAAGCATTCAGGAGGATGACAGGGCCACATCCCCATGACATCCCACTGGCCCACATTGTGCTCAGGAGAGAGCAGGACATGACCTCGGGGGGGAACAAGTGAGTCCCTCTCAGGACACTACCCCCACTGGGTCCTGGACAGGTGTGCCCAGCAGGGACTCAAGGGACACAAAATATCTGGGTGCGACTGATGCTTCTGGGTGGGGATACCATTTTGGACCCATGCCACGTAGTGGCAGCCATTGTGTGGTTTGTGTTGGCCCTGAGAGCCCCCAAGGAAATGCCTGGCCAGGCCCCGAGCACAGCAGCTGCAGGTGGAAAGGAGGGATGGTACCAGCACATTGTCTGTCCCTTCCCAGTGCTTACCAGTTTGCCCCAAAGCTGGCCAGGATCTGCTCTTCCCGAGGCATGAAAACAAGTTTACAGGCTCCTGCTGTGAACAGTACCCCTAGAGCCTGCTCAAGTTTTCCCCAGTGCAACACAGCTCTTCTTCACCGCCATTTAAACCTGTTGCTTCTTAATTACCACAGCAAGGCTTCAGCTTTCCTTGAAACCTCTGGCTTTTCTTCTCGCTCCAAACAGACTGATTGCTTAGTCTGTCTTCAGAGATATTTCAATAAATGCCCCTGTCCTGGACACATTACAGGCAGGTTCATTTACGCAAGACAGAGGGCATCAAGTTCAGGAATAGCACTGATTTTTCCCAGTTGCTACCTGCCAGCTTGCACTGACAGTGACCAAAAGGAGGGAGCCAGCTTTCCTGTAAAAGATGGGAAGATTGCAGAACAAGGTGGCTGTAGGCTGAGCATGGCAATTAGAGGCTGCTGGTGGACTCGAGGCCCTGACTTTAGTGGCCAAGGAGTCTAAAGCCTAGTCCTCAGGACAGTGCTGTAGTGGCAAGTATCCAAGATCAGAAGACACTCTCCTGGAGGTGGTTGTAGTCAAGGCTAATGGACTTATGCATTAGATAAAAGGGTGTATTAGATGCAGAAGAGCACAGATTATTTAACGGGATCCTGGCTGCATCTGCTGCCTCTTCCTTCTAGCTGCTGGAGCAAATCTTTCACACGCAGACGAAGACCGTGTAAAGCCATGTGTAAAGCTATGGCCAACACTTGAGATTGACATCATTTAGTTCAGAGTGCCTTGATATCCATTTCAAGCCTCTATCCTCCAAAATGTTCTGTGGCTGTGGGGCTTTTTTATCACTGCCAGATAAAACTCAAGTCCCCTTACAAAGCTTCTCTCACTTCACTGTGCCCGTCAAACACAAAAGGTGGCCCAAGGACCATACAGCAAACAGCACTACTCCTATGACAGCCGAGTAGTCCTCCAAGAACCAGCTATTTAATGTTCATTTCTTACAGATCTATACAGTAAAAGCTCATATGCAGTATTTCTATCAGCTTTATTTCTTACTGGAAGAAGGAAAAATTTGGTAACACTTCAAAAAAGAAAACTCTAAAGAAGTGATCTTCAGGAGTGTCCCATTAGATTTCATTTCATCTTACCCAGCTGCAAGGTAGCAGATGTCTTACCCTGTAAAGCCAGCCTAAGTGGTCCATTTTCTTCATAGTGGTCTATGAAGAAATGAAGAAAATCTTGAGTGCGCTCACATGGCATGTGCAAGACAACCAGGGGATCAGGC
>NW_010972623.1:9816-125203 GCF_000737465.1 Haliaeetus leucocephalus
CCCTCACTACAGGAAAGACATTGAGTTGCTGGAGTGTGTCCAGAGAAGGGCAACCAAGGTGGTGAGGGGCCTGGAGCACAAGTCCTGTGAGGAGCGGCTGAGGGAACTGGGGTTGTTTAGTCTGGAGAAAAGGAGGCTGAGGGGACACCCTATTGCTCTCTACAACTACCTGAAGGGGGGTTGTAGTGAGGTGGGTACTGGTCTCTTCTGTCAGGTGGCTGGTGATAGGACAAGAGGAAATGGCCTCAAGTTGCGGCGGGGGAGGTTTAGATTGGATATTGGGAAAAATTTCTTTACTGAAAGGGTTGTCAGGTATTGGAACAGGCTGCCCAGGGAAGTGGTTGAGTCACCATCCCTGGAGGTATTCAAAAAGAGTGTAGACAAGATGTGGTGGGTTGACCCTGGCTGGATGCCAGGTGCCCACCAAAGCTGTTCTATCACTCCCCCTCCTCAGCTGGACAGGGGAGAGAAAATATAACAAAGAGCTTGTGGGTCGAGATAAGGACAGGAGAGATTACTCACCAATTACCATCACGGGCAAAACAGACTCAGCTTGGGGAAAATTAACTCAATTTATTACAAATCAACAAGAGTAAGGTAACGAGAAATAAAACCAAATCTCAGAACACCTTGCCTCTACCCCTCCCTTCTTCCCAGGCACAACTTCACTCCCGGATTCTCTACCAACCCCCCCCGAGCGGCATAGGGGGATGGGGAATGGGGTTTACGGTCAGTTCATCACACGTTATTTTCTGCCACTTCATCTTCCTCAGGGGCAGGACTCATCACACTCTTCCCCTGCTCCAGTGTGGGGTGCCTCCCATGGGAGACAGTCCTCAACAAACTTCTCCAACATGGGTCCTTCCCACGGGCTGCAGTTCTTCATGAACTGCTCCAGCATGGGTCCCTTCCATGGCGTTCAGTCCTTCAGGAGCACACTGCTCCAGTGTGGGTTCCCTGCGGGGTCACAAGTCCTGCCAGAAAACCTGCTCCATGGGCTCCTCTCTCCACAGATCCACAGGTCTTGCCAGGAGCCTGCTCCAGTGTGGGCTTCCCACGGGGTCACAGCCCCCTTCGGGCACCCACCTGCTCTGGCATGGGGTCCTCCACGGGCTGCAGGTGGATATCTGCTCCACCATGGACCTCCATGGGCTGCAGGGGGACAGCCTGCCTCACCATGGTCTTAACCACAGGCTGCAGGGGAATCTCTGCTCTGGCACCTGGAGCATCTCCTCCCCCTCCTTCTGTACTGACCTTAGTGTCTGCAGGGTTGTTTCTCTTACATGTCCTCACTCCTCTCTCCAGCTGCCATTTCCATCTGTCCCAACTTTTTTTCCTTCTTAAAAATGTTATCACAGAGGCATTACCACTATCGCTGATTGGCTCGGCCTTGGCCGGCGGCAGGTCTGTCTTCGAGCTGGCTGGTATTGGCTCTGTCGGACACAGGGGAAGCTTCCAGCAGCTTCTTACAGAAGCCACCCCTGTAACCCCTCCCCCTGCTACCAAAACTTTGCCACACAAAGCCAATACACAATCACTTCAGGATATGGTTTAGTGGGCATGGTTGATGGTTGGATTCGATGATCCTGAAGGTCTTTTTCAACCTAAATGATTCTATGATTTCCTTCACACTTGGCAGCCCAGCAAGCCAAATTTTCATTCATGCCAAATCCTATCTCACTCTGGCAGTACTCCAAGGGATCTTCAATACCAAATACTTCTTAAGTATGTTGTCCTCCTGTAGTACCTTAGCTTGCTAAGGGCAACAAAATCTTTATGTCAGCTGTGCTTTCTTCTACTGTGCTTTCTTCTACTGTGTGGTACCTTAGCCTCGTGTTAAGGCCAACAAGATCTTTATGTCAACTGTGCTACCTGCCAGGCTCCACCTACTTTCAGTCTGGCCTGCAATGTCTGGCAGTGACTTACAGAGCCTGCCAAAAGTCATTCCTGTCAGCCATATTCCAGTTGTGAAGTTTTTGATGAGACCCATCACCATGGGAAGACTTGCTCCAGGACCCTAGTGCTTGGATGACAGCAAGACACTGCTCCCAGTGAAATCCCTTCCCTTCCCTTCTCTTCTCTTATGTCCAAGGTCACTCCAAGAGCCTTGGGTGGATTCTTGTGCAGCATTCATAGAATCACAACATCATAGAATCACAGAACCATAGAATCACAGAACCATAGAATGGGTTTGGGTTGGAAGGGCCTTTTAAAGATGATCCAGTCCCCCCCCCCTGCCATGGGCAGGGACTTCTTTCATTAGATCAGGTGGCTCAAAGCCCTGTCTACCCTGACGTTGAACACTTCCAGGGATGGGGCATCCACAACTACTCTGGGCAACCTGTTTCAGTATCTCAACACCCTCATAGTAAAGAATTTCTTCCTTATAGCTCATCTAAATCTACCCTCTCTTAGTTTATATACAGACCCCAAGTCTGTACTGATATTGGGGATTGCCCCCAGTCAGGTGCAAAACCTTGCAGTTGGCCTTGTTGAACTTCATGACGTTCACTTTGGCCCACTTCTCAAACCTGTCAAGGTCCCTCTGGATGGCATCTCTTCCCTCAAGCATATTGACTACACCGGTCAGCTTGGTGTCATCTGCAAACTTGCTTAGGGTGCCCTCAATCCCACTGCCAATGTCCTTAATTAAGATATTGAACAGTACCAGTTATTATGCTATAAAAGAAAATAAAGGCATGAAAACTGCAGAAAAAGTCTCACTATTACTATCAATCATCTCAGTGGCATTGCTATTCCCACCCATGGTGCTTTCTCCCCCTTCCTCTGGTTCTATGCCCACCGTTTCCTCACATGTCTGCTGGGCCCAACTACCTCCTCCACCCAGAAGCCCTCCAAACTCAGTACAGAGCCTGCGGTCTGGTACTAGCAATGGAAGTGCCATGTTCCTGGGCTATGGGACTCAAGAGATGGGGTGCACCTGCTGTGGATCCTGTTACACCGCGGGGCAGAGGAACGGGGACAGGAGACTGGACAAGGCTCAGGTCAATGGGCAAGCTGAGGCACAAGCCCCTCTGCTTTGGTTTCCCTCGTGAAAGGTGGCAATGCCTTGCACCAGCCATTTCCTCAGGGATGCTCCAGTTGAAGCAGAGCTGTTGTTCTTTGGAAACACCCCCACCCCGCTGTGATCCGGGGGTGTTACAAGTGCTTCATGGGGGTCCATCTGGTGGGGATGTCTTCTGCAGTGCACAGAGAGAGCATTGTGGGTCAGGGACAAAGCAAGGGTTTTCTAATGCGTGTCAACCCATAGAAATTGCCAAGCCATCCGGCTGCTCTGTCTTCTCGTCTCTGCAGAGTCTTTCCAAGAGTGTGGGTGTGGGCTTTCCTGGGAAGAATTTTGCAGTTTCTTCTTGCCTTTGGTTTTGAAAACCAATGCCTGCAGCCAAAAAGAATGTGCTGGGGGGCTTGTTCTGACCTGGCAGGGGAAAATCTGAACAGTTCACAGACAGCAAGGAAACCAGTAGGGTCTCAGTAGCAGTCTAGGTCTAATTCTTAGTACAAGAAAAGAAAGAATTGAAGAGTACAGAAAAAAATCCTCAGTTTTACTAACAGTGTTAAAGGGTGGGATGTTAAGGTGGTGGTTTCTACTTGGCCACATTAGGATCTCCTTGGGATCTTGGTATGATTTGCTAACATGCATTCAGTTCTTGCCCTTTCTTCTTTGATCTGTTACTCCCTGTTTCCTCTGAATATACTGAATGTCTCCTCTGCATATGCCAGGCACTAGTTCTGCATTCCCTTTTCTCCCCCAGAAAGCATGTGTTAGCCAGCTCCAGGCTGGTATCTCTGCTGCTGTTTCTAGATTTGGGCTTGAGGACACTGCAAAAATCTGAAGATGCACATGAATTTGCAGAGGTGTGTAGGTGTGACCCAGTTCATTTCAATGGGCTGAAACCCAGGGATGTCCACTACTAAGGAATTTGAACAAGCTTCCAATTACTTTCACCTGAGAAATATCCTACCTTGCACTAGTGTTCTGACATTTTCACAGCAGGCTTCATTAGGAAAAAGTTTCTGATTACAGCTTTTATTGTACAACTCCACTCAAGTGACATACATGCTGCCCACACATTCTTCTCTATCAACACTCCAGGTTGGACCTAAGCTTTTAGTGCCTACATGGTGCTTTTTAGTGATAGGAGAAAAGCTTCATTATCTTTTTTTATTTTAGGATTGAGATTAAATTTGAGTAGCATTCATGCTACTTAAGTTCTGTGACATTTTTGCACATTCTCCAACATGCTGCATGCCTCAGGAGCCTGGGCTCGCTTTGCTGCACAGTACCATCTCTGCTTGTGCAAGGTGACAGTGCACAGCGACCAGGTCATACCACTCACCTGAGTATAGCAGTATGGCACTGCTGACATATACGCTCCAGGCCCTTTTATTGGAACTTTGCAGTGCATTCTTTCGGTTCTGGCATCCCAGCTGCTGTGCATAGATGGCTGCTGCCTAGAAGGCAGCATGGAGATCTCATCTGTCCCTTCCCAGTTCGGCCAGTTCAGATGACTTGGCTTATTGTTTCAGGTGCTGCCCCAGTGCAGAAGAGTTTGGGAAAGTTTGGCTCCATCCTGAATTTTGCTTACAAGAGTGCTTTAAGCATTCTTCCCCTACCCCTCCAAAAGTCTATTTTTAAAAGTACCAGTTTGCAAGGTCAGAGCATAGAGAGTCTCAGTGTGCATACCCTAGATACAGAATAGCTGAACAAGGAAGGAGGAACCAAGAAGATGTGAGAATATGAGCTGCTCAGAAAGAAGCACCAACTTTTCCCATGCAGACAATAGGTGCTTCAGTTTACACAATGCTGTGCAGACAGAACTTAATCAGTATCTACTGCAGGTCACAACAGCATCAATGCACCACCCACAGAAACACAAACACCATCACTCATACCTTGTGCAGTTGCTGCTGATTGGAAGCAGAATGTTTATTCCTTAGAGCAATTTAGACCATGTGTAGTTTTGTTCTAGACTTGCTTTAAAACTTCTGCAGACATGAGAGCCTTGAAACACGTCCACACAAGCCAGAAACAGTCAATTTAACATTCTTCAAATTTTTAGGAATAGAAGCTGAAAGGATTCTTTTCCATGCACAGTAGATTTCTGATGGTACAACAGATCTTTCAAATGAAGCATTAAAGAGGACCACACTGTAGCTAAGTAACACTTGTTTCATCAAATGCCTCCCCATTTGTATATAGCTGCCTTTGTCAAAAAAGCCAAACAGCCACATCTGAGTCAAAAGCTCAGTAAAATTGCCCTGTTCCCTCTCCTGCCCAAAGGATCCTTGCGAGTACAATCTTTGTTTTCATTACCTTGTCAAAGAGCCACTGCAGTTCCTCAGGAGTCAAGAGTATGTAAATACGAGCACAATACAGAGCTGCTTGGCTTGGAAATGTCTGTTGTTACTGAGAGGACAAGATCAAATAACCGCGAGCCAGTCAAGTGGGAAGACTTACTGGCTCAAACAGCATGATGTTAAGATTGCTCTGGGCACCCAAATCTCTGTGGCAAGTGTGCTGCTTAGCTATATACCACATCAAACATAGCTTCAGTAGCTACTGTACAGACATTGTTCAGGTACTTTGAAAGTCACACTGAGCACAATGCTCTCAAAGGCATCTGGTACCCAGCAAACTTGAATTCAGATTGGTTGCAGAATGCTGAAGTCCTTGCAAAATCAAGAACAGCTGCAGAGTTTACATCTATTTAAAATGAGGTTATGGTATTCTCAGAAGAACAATCACTTTAAACAGATTAATATCCCACTACCATCTATTGTTCTTGTCATGGTTTAAGTGCAGCCAGCAACAAAGCACAAAAGGGCAGCTTGCTCACTCCTCCCCTCCTGGCGGGATGGGCAGGAGAAAATATAACAAAAAGCTCATGGGTTGACACAAGGACAGGGAGGGATCACTCACCACTTATGCTCATGGGCAAAAGACTCAACTTGGGGAAAAAACACAAAAACAATTTAATTTGTTACCAATCAAATCAAAACAGCGTAGCAAGAAGTAAAACCAAATCTTAAAACACCTTTCCCCCACCCCTCCTTTCTTCCTGGCTCAGCTCCACTCCCGGTTTTCTCTAACTCCTCCCCTCAGCAGCGGCACAGGGGGACGGGGAATGGGGGTTGGGGTCAGTTCATCACACGTCTCTGCTGCTCCTTCCTCCTCAGGGGGAGGACTCCTCACTCGTCCCCTGCTCCACCGTGGGGTCCCTCCCATGGGAGACAGTCCTTCACAAATTTCTCTGGCATGAGTCCTTTCTGCAGGCTGCAGTCCTTCAAGCACAGACTACTCCAGCGTGGGCTTTCCCATGGAGTCACAGCCATCTTTGGGGGCACCCACCTGCTCTGGCGTGGGGTCCTCCCCAGGCTGCAGGTGGGCATCTGCTCCCCCGCTCCCCTCCATGGGCTGGGGGGGCACAGCCTGCTGTCTCACCATGGGCTGCAGGGGCATCCCCTCCTCCAGAGCACCTCCTCCCCCTCCTTCTTCACTGACCTTGCTGTCTGCAGAGGGGTTTCTCTCACCTTCCACTCCCCTCTCTGCTGCAGGCTCCCCTTCTTAAATCTGTTCTCCCTGAGGTGCTACCACTGTTGCTGATGGGCTCAGCCTTGGCCAGAGGTGGGTTCGACTTGGAGCTGAGGAAGCTTCTAGCAGCTTCTCACAGGAGCCACCCCTGCAGCCCCTCTCCCACTACCAAAACCCCACCACACAAACCCAATACAGTTCTAAAACTATATCAATGCTTCATGAGGTTTTTGCCACATCTGGCTATTAAACCTCCCAATATTTTGTTTGGTTTTACATGCAAATACCAAGTCTCTCCTTTCAAAAAGATCAATAAATTAGCCTCTCCTCTCAAATTCCCTGTCTGTAATAAAGCAATGCACAGTTTTTACTAAGAACAAACAGCATATATCCTCTGTGATGTCAATGAACTAAGAGTGCACAGCTTAAGATTTACTGAGTTCCTTAATCTCTGATTTTGGACATAGCTAACTGGCAGCGAAGGAGAAGCTGAGAACTTTCAGGTGGCTTGGTGCCTAGATGTGTATGTGCTGTGTAGGAACAAGCATCTAAACAGACACCAAAAAATGATGCCCAAATTGTTCAGACTATATTATTTTCATATACAGGCTGGAACTCCTTTCTGAAAGCCAGAATATTTCTGACAAGGCTTTTGCAAAGTGACTCTGTCCTTCTGCCTTTAATCTGCTGAGTCTGAGGAAATGGAGTGGAGAAGAGTAATCATCTTAATCCAGAATTCTGAAGAGAATTAAAAAATATCAAGCACATGGCATCTAGTTAACTGAATCACAGTGATGTTTCAGTTCCTGGCTATTTCAGACTCTGAATATCCCAACTTTGTCTTTCACTCAGTGTAGCTGCAGAGCTAAGCAGCAAGGCACCATCACCTGCAGGCCACTCTCTTGGCTAGCTGTTGTCAGAGGCATGCCAGCATTACGGCCAGGTGCTGTGCAGATCCACCCAGATGACCACCCTGCCAGTATGGCAAGCATGAGAGAGGGGATTCACTCACCACTCTCCCTTGTGCTTCCTTCTGGGTCCAAGTCTCAGGCCCCACTCCCTTTTTGTGACTGGAGCTTTCCTCGCACTAGGAGTACACAGTTGTTGAACTACCTGCCAGCTCTGACTTGCCCCTCAGAAGCAGATCAAACTGTCTGGCATTAGCAGCTTGAAGAACAATCTCCCTGGAAATCTCCCTGCTTGGATTACAAAATCAAACACAAGCTAGAGCTTAAGCAAGGGGGTTTTAACTTGTTCAAGGAAGCTAGGGCCGGGAGGACAAATGCACCCAAAATCCTGGTGGCTCAGCGCTACATATTTTGAGAGAGAACCTGTAAATATTTATTTCTGCTTCAGCTATTAAGATTCCCTGCCATTCCCTGTTCCAAGTATACTACTATGTGGTCTGCATCAAGTGGATCAAGCACACATATAACCTGCTAATTTTCTACTTGGAGCTCAAGCCTTCAGCCAACATGATAAAAAGGGATTGGCAGCAGTTGCACTACAAACAAATCTGAATGCCTCACCAGGGCTCATCTTCAGAGGCAGATGAGGTGCCTTGAGGTCAGAGATCATAGAATCATAGAATCGTTTAGGTTGGAAAAGACTTTTAAGATCATCCAGTCCAACCACCAACCCAACACCACCATGCCCACTAAACCATGTCCTGAAGTGCCTTGTCTACGCGTTTTTTGAACACCTCCAGGGATGGTGACACCAACATTTCTCTGGGCAGCCTGTTCCAAAAGATCTGCAAATACCTTGAGATGTTGGGTGTTTCAGTTTCTGGAAGTGCTGTGCTATAGTTTTGTCTCTTGTATGCTTTCTGCGTGGGAAACCTTCAGAAGTCAAGGGCTTTAAGATGACTGGATAATCAGTGAACAGTGCCCTATGTGCTGCCAGGCACTTGAAGGCAACTGTATTCTACCAGCGCTTTTGCAGATCCTTTGAAATTACTCTGTAGCCAGTCACTAGTGGCAAGCTTCCGGGGTTAATACAAGAACCAAGACTATTTAGCATCTTCTTTACCCGCTGGTGTGATGGGATGGCATGCACTCTCAGCAAGTTTGACGGTCCATACACACCTGTGCAAAGATTTCCAGCAAGCATTTACTGTTAGCTGTAAGCAGTCCCAAAGTGGGGGGTGCAATGGGGTGGGTGAAGAACCACTGTTTGAACTACAAGAGCTGAGGCAACCAACCTCACCCTTGTGCAAACAAAGAACCCAAATTCAGTGCCCCAGACAATTTTTTGGTAGTCCTAAAATTGAAGTGTGAGGCTTCTTAGAATGTGTATGTGAATGTGTGTGAGCAGGACAGTAACCTTAGTGCCATCCAGCGGTTGGCAGCCTGGTTTAGATTACACCGGTGTCCAACCATTGAGGAAAAGCATTTTGTTGTATGGCTTCAGACTCTCCTGAGCTAATCGCATATCCCAGTAATACCATTTGACATCAGACTTAATGAGGCACCAAAGCTATGTTTTCTGATATAAGTAGATTTGAAAAGTCTTCCAGACCTAAAAATAAATGAAAGTAGCCAAGAAGGAAGCCAAAAGGCTCTAAAATATTCTTTATTAGAAGCATCAACATCAGTTTTGGGTTTTAGCTCCAGAGAAAGATACACAGAAACAGATGAAGAGTGATAACGTTGCAATGTAAAGACTGAAGTACCAGAGTGCAGGAATTCCTCCCTGCACATGTGGCAGGCACAAAAACTATTGTACTCTAGTCAGTCACTGGTCACTTGATAACAGCTGTGTACACCACCAAAGGCATTTTCAGGAAGGAAGAAATTCGTACTGTTATTAACATTGGTAATGAAAACAGGCTTTTCCCCCTCATTTGTTATTTAATGACTCTGTTCCCAAGACACTCCTTACCCAACCTTCTCTGGTCAAAAGCCCCATCTTTGTAGGGGTCATCCAAATAGCAGTCTGTATGTGAAATGCAGGCATTCCTCTGTGGCATTCTCCTTCCAGACTAAAGACTGCTGCAGACTTCCCTCCTACCTCCTGCTTTATCTTTGGTGAGAGCTAATGTTCAGAAGTTGTCCCAAACCTATGGGGGTAAATTTAAATTAGTTTTAGGCTGAGACATGGAAGGTCTTGCAGATTCCCTCCTGCCTGCCAGTACTTCAGTGACTCAAATCCTTGAGGTACTCTGCCTGAGCTGACCAGGCAGTGCTCAGCCCCAGTTACTCTGCACTCTGCTCGCTTTTTTCATCTGTCTACCTCTTTGTGGCCTTTTGAGGGGCTTGTGTACTAAACCCTACTTGGCCTTGGCAAATGTGAGGCTTGTATCTCAGGTGCCCTTTTTTTAAGCAAGTATTTCTACTTCTGTCCAGTCTCAAAAGACCAAATCCTGGAGTATTTGTAATTCCAAGAGGTAAGGAACTGTTCCAAACTCTTTATGTCTTTGGCAGTGGATTTCTGCATGAAGTCACGCATGTGCTATAGTATGTTTGTTATCCTTATAATAAACCACCATGGTTCAATGAGCAGTTGTTCTCTCTTTTGTACTGTGTTTTCCTAGAGAGCTGATTGCTCTAGGGGCAGCTTAAGACTGCATGCTGAGCAGCTTTCTCACAGAGCAACAGAGAGCTGTCAGCAAAGGAGAGAGACGGGAAGAGCCAGGTAAAAGCAAGGATTGATTTTAGATTGCTCTGCTATCAGCTCTTTCTGGCTTTGCTCTGGCAGCTCTTTTTCTCCAATGCCTGTGTCATGCTTACCATGAGAGTGAACATATCCCAGCCAAAGATTCTGCTGCCAACATTATTTAGTATTGCTCTAAATAGCATCCCCCTTCCCCTTGCCAAGCTCTCCCCCATCACATTATGGGGAGAGTATGCTCTGTGTCAAGAAATGCTGCACTTTCATTTTCCTTACCATTCCATCCACCAGAATACTGAAGACATAACATCTTAAAACAACCTATTCTGGCTGTAACTTCAGGCCAGACCTTAAAGAGGTTTATTTTATTTTCATTGATTTTAATGTTGGTTTAGCACATAAAAGATTTTTTAAAGGGAGCAGGGGATCTGCAGGTTAATGGACATCTATGCTGTAGGTGTCTGGTGTGACATGGCACTGGATGATGTTCTCCATCAAAGCTAGAATTAACCTGGTGTGTTAGCCACTAACTGGATGAAGATCTAGTTGACAGCTCTCAAAATGCGACTGTAAAGAGGAACTTGGCCTCCACTGGGACAAGAACCACTCCCAATGCTGTTAAGTATGTTCCCAATGACCTGAAAGAACACAACTACCTCTAGAAAAAAATCAGACAGCATGTGCCTCTTGCATATAGTAGATAGAGGTAAAAGGATGTCATAAAATTGGAGTGGAGCAGGGCAAATTCAAACTTTAAATGATGTGCACATTTTCATCTATGACGATAATTAATCACTGAAGTGTTCACTAACAGTTATGACAAATGCTTAACCACTTTGCCATTCTTCAACTTCAGGCACGCTAAAATACACCAGCTCACAAAGAAAGAGTAGGGAAGTCCTATAGCCTGCCTTCCCTGGGAAGGCAGATTGGTTGATCACAAAGGCCTATCTTAACCTTCAAACAGCAGATGGGCCAGGAAGGGAGACTGAAGGAAAACTGTTCTTCTGTCACAAGGGTACATATTACATGGAACAATGTTGCTAAAAATACTGTGGTCTCCACCATGCACCTTGCAGCAAGTCCTGGTTTGAGTCTGTATTTGTGATAAAGGAATATTTGATGTGTTCTCCTGAGTTGGTCAAAACCACATGGGAGATAAATGGGTGATCACTCATGATTAACAACAAGGCTTGCTCCCGTCTCTGGAAGAATATGGTGCTATAAATGTTGCATATCCCTTTTCATACAGGTCTTGGCCATGCTGTGGATTTGGAAAAGTGAATGTTGGAAATCTTCCCTTCCTCTTTTGACATACAGATATTTGCCACAAAGTGTTTAGCCTGAATTTCTGACATCCAGACATCTAACCATAAAGCACAGCTTGCTTCCTCTTGGTCTTTGGAAAGGCAAAAATGGTGAAAAATTGCACAAAATATGTGTTTGGATTGGTGTGGGTGGGCGGGAGTTGGCTGCAGCTTTCAAAACTTCAGATGACTTGTAAATGTCTATTTGCTGTTTGTAAAATTTAATGGCATTCTGCCAATAAGGCAGCTTAGAAAAAAGTGCATGCATTCTTTAGGATAGGTGTGAATTTCCATCTGTTGACAGGCATTGCCTCCTGCCCAAAGTAAGGGAGACTCGTAGATCTCCGAACTCTACCCACTGCAATGTCTGTTTTTTTCAATTTCAGAGAGAGGGAGAGGATGAGTTTCTGATGAGCTTCTTTGTAGTTCTGAGACCAGAAATAGTGGATATAAAAGCAGAACCTTCATTCTTTTTTTTTTTTTTCTTTTTAGGGTATATTTAGGTTCTCCAACTTCTTTCAAAAGATTTTACCTTCAAAGTGCATGAATAGCTTTCCCTGCTGTGCTCTGAAACACAAGGACTTCCAGAGCTGGAAACACAGTCAGCGTTTCCATCACAACAGATGAGCATTTTATATCTTCCTGTGTGGAATACCTGGCTGAGCCTGGGTCTGAGGACAAGGGAGAGCTGGGAAATTGAAAGGGGGCAAAGGAAAACATATGCCTAGTTACCCAACTGGCTAAGTGCTCTTCTTGCTCTGCTCCAGCCCAAGGTGTCTCCTCCCTCTGGCAATGAAGCCATGCTGTTCTCCAACTCTCAGATCAGGCCCTGGGCTGGAGCGCTGGCAGTATCTGTGCTTCTTCCCTCACTAACCAGCTTCCTTAGAGCTAACTGTCATTTTACCCAGGACAAAAAACAATTCAGAGGAAAACAGGTCTGAAAACTACAAGGTGGCTGTTCCCAACTCTTGCCTTCTCAGCTGATATTTCACTCTCCCACAGAAGGATCCTTGCAAGTCTACGCATCCTATAGATTTCACAGGTTTGGGTTGTACCTCTGTTTCATCCACTTCCAAGTACAGTTGACTCTTGCTGTTTGGGAAATGGCCCTTGAATCCAGCTCAGACTTTCGATCTGCCTTTGTGGAAGGTAAGTCGCTTTTTAACTGCTCACACTAATTTGATCAGTTAACTCACAGCATCAAAAAATAACCATGTATCAAATCTGTGAGGAAAGGAATGGGCATAAGAACTTCAGAGTTTTGTCTGGTGCATGCTAAAAACCTCCCCAGCATTAATGCTTTTTGATGTAGAACAGAATGGTATGATATTTATCAGCACAGTTTCAGTGTCCAGTAAAGAGACTGTGGGGATCCCTGCTTTGTATATTCAGCCATCCTTCCACCTCATTGAGTGATATGGCTGGGGGAAAGGGAGCCATAACAGCAGGCAATTGCCAACAGGGATGTAAAAAAGGAATTTGGGTTTGTTTCCTTTCCTGTACTTTGCCAGAGAGCTTTGGAATATGAGTGCCATTTCACCTCTGAATAGAAACCAAGTTGCTTTGATCTGCTGTGTTATTTTATTGTGCTATCTGGTTTCCAGGGGAGTGGGTGAATGGCAGAAGGGAAACGAAGCACTTTCTGTATCACATACTTTCAGTAACGTCATAACTCATATGTGGAAGACCTGTTGCTCTGCGAATATAAAAGGATCATGCTACTTTCAGAGTGACTCACAGCCCAATCTGTTCCTTTCTGCAGAGAAACAGCTTACAGAGCTGCAGCTCATCACAGTATAAAGCATTGCTTCCTCTTATTGGTACAGAATACTCCTAATTTTGAGGGTCTTCCTCCTTTCTACTCAATTAACCACTCAATGCTTCTGTTCCCATCTCTCTACAGGGGGACTGAGGGCCACACCAAGTCCTTCACTAAGATTCAGCAGAAGGACTAAGCAGGATCCAAACAGGGCATAAACATGAGAAATTTCCAGTAGGACTTGCAGGGCAAGGCACAGTTTGGTTGTCCATCTCCGGAACAAACTGCTGATCAGTATCCTAAAGCCTCCAGTGTTGTGTTAAATTGCATGTGGCATGTGGGGGTGTAGCATTCAACAGTGACAGCTCTTCTTATCAGTTCAGGCAGACTTGGAGCATGCTCCTCCTGCTGTGTGCTTACGCTGAAGCTTGTAACATGCAAAGTGAGACAGCAAATCAGAAGTCAAGCACTCGCTGACCTACACATCACTGATGCTCTGTGGGGGGACTACTCTCCATCCTGCATCATGCCACCCTCTACATCCAAATCCACAGGGACATGTGGCAAGAAAAGACTCTTCTGGCTGTAATGAGGAAACTCCTTCAAGTGTAGGATGGGATCCATCGGGCTCTGTTTGTCTGTGCTTCAGCAGGACTGTCTAATGTGGTCCTGGCCCTCCTGTCCAGGTGAAGAACTGTATCAGTGCATCACTTAATGAAAGCAAAGGTATACACTAGTTAATGGGAAAGATATCACTGTTTTGCAGAAATGCTTTCCGACTGCAACACTGATTTAAGAAACACATCTGAATAAAGAGGCTTTGCACTAGAAAAATATTAACAGAAGTGGCATCAAGGGGAAATACCAGAGAAATTTAAGCCGTTTGTGTTTTGGATTGTTGGTGTTGGTAGTTACGGTACAAACCAGACAAATCACTAGTATATCCATGCATGATGAACAGCATTGTTTGCAGCTATGCAGAATACACAAGTGATGGTAGTATGCCAAGCTGTAAAACTGAATACAAGAAGCACTCATTTCCAAGGAAGAGCTTCAATTCCTAATGCAGCAGATGTTCAGAGGTTTTGGGTTGCTCTTTCAGCCAAGAAACCTAAACTGGGGTCACAGGTTAGGCAAGAGGTGCCTTGCAATGCCAAGCTCACAGAGTCAACCTGCCATCTAACAAAAAAAAAAATCTCTATAAAAAGAATACGGGTGCTTTTCTCCAATGCTGCCTGCTATGGTTTTGCTCAGGGTTTGGTGATATGGGTTATTGTATGCCATGCTGCTCTCTAAATAGTTATGTTTGCACCACACTACTTGGACAGCCAACTTCCCATCCATGTATGAATCCAGCTTCGAGGTTTGGTCACAGAAACAAGCCAGTAGATCATATGTGCCCTCTCTTTGCAGTGATGACCTCTTTCTCTGATAACATGAGGTCAGGGAGGTGTGCCTCAAACTTTTAGCCACTGACAGTGGCCATGTGGTATCCTGTCTGAAAGAGGTGTTAGCAACAGAAGGGACTGGTGTTCAGCAGGAAGCTTTCTTTGTGGGACATCAGGGACAGTGGGACAGCTGCGAGCAGAGGTGAGCTTTGCCTCACCCCTGAGGCTGGGACAAATGGTCTAGACCTCAGTTAAGGGAAGAGACACAACTTCTAGCTACCAGTCTTCTTCCCACTGCACTTCTCTAACAGTGACCTGTGCAAATCACCCTCAGGCAGCCAGATACTGACCTCCCATGGACTCCCATCTGACCAGCTCATGAGTACAGAAATGCTGTGCTCAAATGGCCTTTTACAAGGCGTGAGGTTCCCAAGCTAAATGGAAGGCAAAGGAATGAGAAGAAGCCCTTTGAATAGCTTAACAAATCTGTTTGTCATCCACCTGAGTGATATGCTTCCCTTTTACATATTTTTTTCTTTTGGTGAAACTAAAACAAGAAAGGCCTGAGCACATCCTAGCATGAAAGAGCAGACCACTGCCTCATACCTTGTGATTCCAGGTAAGCATGTCCTTTACACAAAGCTGGTATCAATGCTTCGCCAGACTAGCAGCGCTGCTGCATTTAGAAGTGGAGGGAAATGTTATACAAAGGAGGAATTACTCATGTCAAAAACGATCAGAGTAGTACAGCTGTGGGACCTGCATACCGTTTGGGCAGATGCTCTTTCTTGTGCCCACTGTCTTTGTTTGTCCGTTCCTAATGACATTAAGAATTGCAGAATAACTTACGTGTATGTTAACTTATCTCCTTGGGCTATCTTCCCTTTGCCTGCTATTTAAAGTCACACATTAGTTTTGCAGCAGGACGCAGTCTGGGCTGCTTTCCTCTGGATTGTTTCTCACATCACCTGCTAGAGAGCCAAAAGAGGATGGATGTTCTCTGTTGGATGTACCAGTGCTCGGACACCTGAGCAGTATCTCAGTCACAGAGAAAACACGTTTTCTTAGCGGACCATACCAGGTCTGGAGAAACCTGTTCTTGCTTCTTGTCACCAGATGGTGCTCAAGCGTTGAACAAGTGCTGCCTCAGTCATCTGAAGCACCACCTTCTCTGAAGTGTTGGGCTGCCTGTTCTCCTACCAGATCAATTTCATTAATCTGATTTCCATTTCTGATTGTCTCTGGCTCAGGCCCTTCTTTAGCAAGGGTGAGTGAGCCCTCAGCCTGCTTCTTAGGAGCAGTTTTCATATTGAATTGGTTAGGTCATAGGATATGTCCAGAATGGTGGGTGGTGTGGCTGTCACTTCTTGTATTGCTCCCACAATGGGCATTTCTAGTTGGATCTGGCCATGCTTCAGGCCTCCTTTGCTCACCAGATCTCTTTTTTGAACATGGCATGCTCCTGTCATGATTAGTTGCTTCTTCACCAATGATACCAAAGCCTTATCCTGGCCTGCAATTTTGTTTAAGCACCTCCAGCTAGACTGAAGACCAATTGGGTAGACAACATGTTTGGTATGCTTGGAGTGATTGCCTTCAGGATGTATTTGTTTCCATGTGGAGGGTTTGAACTTGGGAAATCAGGCAATCCTCCATCATTGTCATTCTCTGCACAGCACACAAGCCTGGGGGAAGAGTGGCTGGATGAACTGAGACCTGAAAATGGGACAGCTCTGCATGGGGAGTTCAGATGTTCCTGGTACCCTCAGTTTCCTCCGAACCCCATTGGGCATCCTCTGGGCTGGGGGATATTTTTTGTCACAGTGGAAAAACTGCTGCCCTACTCCTGGGATGATCCCACAGAATATTGCCATTTGCTTTGCTGAGGAGAGATTGCAGTTTTGAGAGAATCTGTTTCCTGATCCCAAGATTCTCCCAGTGGGGTGATGCTCTGCCCATTAGAATAATATGGGTTATTTCCCAAAGGCTTAGGAATGGGCATGCCATAGGATGGAAAATGATCCTCTAGGGCTCATGGAATAACCTTATCATAGAGAACATTCTCCCTTTGGTTTGATGGGTTGTCTGTTGTGCATTGGAAATATATCTCCTGCCTACGTGGATTATTAGGGACATATTTGGGATTTTCATACTGTCTGGCTGGGCTGAGCTCAGGATCTTATGAGAACTGCCTAGACATCCACACTGTTTGCCCAGAGAAAGAGTCAGGCCCAGCTGAACTGACTGGGTCTTTTTCACAAAAGAGGTTTCCATGCCTCTGACTCAAGTTAGGAAGATAGGAGGGTCTTCTGCACTGACCTCTTGGGCTCAGAAGAGGAACACTGTCCTATGAATTGCTTCTTAGATAAAGTGCATTTTCCTTCTGAACGTAGAGGATCTCCCTCTGGATGGTGACTAAGTGAGGGGATCAATGAATGCAGTAGGGTCTCCTATCATGGTGTCTACCCCACTATGAAACATGTGCTGTTCTGCTGTTGCCCCATGCTGTGCACCCTGGATAAGAAAGGTGTTGCCTTTCAGACTATAAAGGGCTAGTGTCTGGGCTCTCACAGTCATACAGATAAGTCTGCCTCAGATGGGTGGCTCCTGGTACTCAGCAATGGCCCTTTGCAGCTTGGCAGGCAGGCTGCCTGCATCCTGGAACTGGGAGATCCACCAACATTTTCCCTTGGGAGGTGTACAATTTCCTTTTGTTCTCTGGGTTTCAAATGAGGGCCTGGTGAATTGGTTTGGGGAGGGAAGCTGCTTTGCTTGTGAACAGAGTTATTGTCTCTGTAGGACAGCTGCTTTCCCAATGGCCATCAGGAAAATAGTTTGTCCTTCTGGCCTGGGGGTTTCTCCTCTGACTGCTGAAATCTCCCTTCCTGCCCAGGCAGGCTGTAGCTGCTCCCTGGGGACAGGGGGTTGCTGCTTCCATTCTGGAGGCTTCTTCCTGGTCTGGATGGAAGGAGGGAACTTTTTCTATATCCTCCAGTTTTGTGATATGCTGACCTTTGTGGGTGCCTTAACAGGTTATTGAGAGGTCCTTTCCCTTGTGCCTTCTTGATGGGGCTGGCTTCTGTAGCCACAGGAGTACTCTCTGTAGCCAGGCACATAATGCCTGAAGGTTTCTCTGCCTACAGGAAAGCTGCAGGCAGCTTCAAGATTGGGACTACTGCTCCAGAGAACAGCATCACTAGGTGGTGCTGCAACCTTGACAGGCTCTCCTTGGGTGGAGACATTTGCTGTATGAGATGGAGCCACTGTGTTCTTACCAGGCAGCTTGGTCATGCTCTGAGGATCAACCTCAGGCTGCGTGGTGGTCCCTTCTAGCACCATGGCCTCTCAGCAATGGGGACATTGGCTGTGCTTAAGGTAGTGGTAGGGTTGGAGGCATTTATAGCGGCATCTGCTGCTGCAGTTTCTGCTCCTGGAGTCTCTTTCTCAGGCTTGAGTGGGTCATATTCATTTTCAAACACTTCCTCAGAATAATATAGGGACCTTTGAAAGGCATAACCAAAATACAGGTTCTGCTGGGGGAAAGGAAAGGACAACGAGGCATTTGCAATCAGTCACCACAAGTTGTAAGACCTTTTCCCCCTGCTCCTTTTGCATTCTTGTTTCAGACATGTTTTAGCTACGGATGACTGTGTGTCCTGGTTTCAGCTGGGACAGAGTTAATTGTCTTCCTAGTAGCTGGTACAGTGCTATGTTTTGAATTCAGTATGAGAAGAATGTTGATAACACTGATGTTTTTAGTTGTTGCTAAGTAATGTTTAGTCTAAAGTCAGGGATTTTTCAGCTTCTCATGCCCAGCCAGCTGGAGGGGCACAAGAAGTTGACACGGGACACAGCCAGGGCATCTGTCCCAAAGTGGCCAATGGGGTATTCCATACCATGCGATGTCACATCTAGTATATAAACTGGGGGGAGTGGGGGTGGGGGGATCGCTGCTCGAGTATTAACTGTGCGTCGATCAGCGAGTGGTGAGCAATTGCACTGTGCATCATTTGTATATTCCAATCCTTTTATCATTACTGCTGTCACTTTATTAGTGTTATCATTATCATTATTAGTTTCTTCTTTTTATATTCTATTAAATTGTTCTTATCTCAACCCACAAGTTTTATTTCTTTTCCCGACTTTCTTCCCCATCCCACTGGGGGTGGTGGGGAGTGAGTGAGCAGCTGCGTGGTGCTTAGTTGCTGGCTGGGGTTAAACCACGACACTGTGACTTTACTGGGCAGAGGTTCTACATAGCCGTGACCCTTGGGAAAGGACTTAGAGGAGCCCGTGGACCTGGCATCTGTTGTCATAGCAGTGGACAAATCAGAACGCAGCTGTGAGCACACAGAGCAAGTACTGCAGGGAGTTGCAGGTACGCTGGTGCCAGGAAGCCTGGTGCTAGGAAACAAAATAGTCAGGATGCACGTCCACAGAGCGTTGTGTGCCAAATAAGCCAGCTCCTGAGCTGGGAGCAGGAAGCAATGTCAAAGCTACAGCCTGTAAAGCCAGAGCCTCTAGTAGTGCAGCCAGGCTGCTTTTGAGGCCCCAGAGGAAATCTTGGTAGGCTACCAGGTTGTGTCCCATAGGCACACCAACTCATTGAGAGCACACTGAATGGACCCAGCTGTGTTTTGACCAGACAGCAGCCAGTTCCTCACCTCACACTTGAGAACAATAGAAACTCACTTCACCCAATCTGGGAACAATAAAGAAATTTCCACACCCCAGCCCTGTTCAGTACAAGGGAAATTGGATTACATTAGAATAAGCAGAGATCTGAAACCCACCCTCCGAAATTTAGTGTTTCAACATCTCAGATACTTACTTTGCCCTTGGGCCAGGAATTCCACCTCAAGACTGAGACATATTTCCAATAGAAGTTCTTGGTGAACAACAGCAAACTTGTCAGGAAGCAATTCTAGGAAAAATATGCTACTTTTGTAATTTGAAATTCTTGGCCAGCCCCGCTTATGCGTCATACTGCCTCCAAGCTAGTAGGTCAGGTAACAAGAGGCATATCCTTTTACAAATAATGACCCAGATTATATCCTTAAAGACAAACATCACAGAGAATTTCTTAAAAGTAACCTACTTTGGGATTCACGCTGCAGGTCAGAAAAAACATGCAGCCTATGTTAACTTTTTCCAGGTGTTCATCTCAGGCCTTTTTTTTCAACAAGTCTGTTACTCCAATCTAGTAACCTTAGATACACAGCAAGATGTGTCTCTGGAACCTAAGACTACCTAGTTGCAAGCAGTTTGCTCTCACACAAAGGAAGAATAACCCACAGCCCTCCTCTGCCAAAGACCCAAAGGACCCATGGTGGCCTTAAGCATGGGCAAATAGTTGTGGTCTGTCTTGACAAGCACCATTTCTAGCTAGAAAGTGCAGGATCAGCTATTGCCTCACAACCCATGCTGATTTAGTAGCTGATGTTGCTCTGCTACTAGTGCAAATACTCAGTCAGAAATGATGGGAGTTATGGCGAGAAGAAAAGTTTGCAGTGAGTTTGAGCAAGAGGTAGACTGCACAGGCAGTAGAAGTGTCAAGGCTTGGTCACTGTGAAAAAGGAAGAACAGAAACAAGGAAAAGACAAAATTCTTAATAATGGTGAGTTCAGAAAAGAGCGTTGACCAAACTGCATCATCTGTGGAGAAATTGACCCCCATTGTTCCATGGGTAACTGAGGTTTCCGTATACTAAATATCAGCCAAGTCCAGTTTATATTCCACAAATTGTGCTGTTACACTGTAGTGTTTGATGGCATGGTTAAATGTCGTGCTATGAATGCAATTCCTTTCTCCAGATCACGTGTATGTATAACACTGTCGGTAGTGTCAAGATGTCTGCCTCTGTCTGCTGGCAGCCTGAAAACACAGCTGATTTCAGTGAGAACTACCCTATTCCTCTTAAAGGTGTGCAAACTTCGATGTCCATTTTTATGACTGCCTACCAACCCAAGTCAAATGAAGCTATGCTGAGGGAATTAAATATGATCCTATTTGACTATGGCAAATCCAATTAAAACTCAGAAAGGTGTGCAGAATATGAAAAAGTACTTTCCTTGTTTTGCTTTGCTTTCTAATTTGACATGTAAGACATAGGATATCCTTTGGCAGTGGTTATTGTTCACTATATCACACTAAGACAGCATTTATATCAAAAGATATGACAATATATATGCAGTATTTGTTTGTGTCTGACTGCTTTTGTCTCTGTGCATCTGATTCAAAGGTTGGTGATGTCTGTGGAAAGAGTATCATAAATACAGCCTAAAAACTGTCTAAAAATTATGAAAAAATAAAGAAGAAAATTTCTTTACCACCTCACTTTTTCTTCCATATCCAGCTTTTTGGAGCTGGCATAGCTAAGAAAAAAGTGACTCTAATAAAAAGGACATTTCACATTCGATAAAGCAATAATTGCAACTGCTGTATCATCAGAAAATCCAGATCAATATCTGTTTTTGTTCCACTGTGAAATATATATTTTTTTAATACCTTCTTGTCAGAAAGAATGGTTCTTGTTGCTTTGTTTCCATGGAATAAAATCACATTCACCAGCTTTTCATCGGCTTCTTTCCAAATGAAGGAAAACTTAAGGAAGATGGAAACTAAATATAACAAAATGAAAGAAGGGCCAGCATTTGTTCTTAGCAATGAACTCTCTGGGATGAGAGTTTTCTTAGAAAAGAAAAATATTGGGGGAAATAGGGCTATTGTGATGAACATTATATAACGGGTTAGGAGATAAAGATTTTATAATAGATTTGGGAGGTTTTTAACTTTGTCTTACTATTGGTAAGGCAATAGTAAACAGCAAATCAAGACTAAATAGCAAATAGCAATCAAAACTTCCCAATGGTATCCATGTTTAAGAAAGACATGAGCATGCTAAGTAGAGATGCTGACACTCACTGGCACTGCCCAGGACATCCCAAGGAGGCACGGGACAGGCAGTGCCTCATCAGCCCTCACCGGCACACCTGTGAAGAGGGCAAAATGGATTCATTATCACCCACTGGCTACCCTAGCCTGCTCTGAGTTATCTGCAAAGACCTGGCTCATAAAAACTTGCTAACAGAGTATCTCTTTGATCCAACCAGTCCCATCTCCTGCTTCTAGATGAACAAACACTGGGTCTGTTCTCGTTCACAAAACTTATCTAGAGAAAATGTAGGAAATGTAAAACAATCCTTCTAGCAAAGGCTGCCTGCAATAGTTGACGTTTGCCCAGAGAGCTGAGTCTTCTCTGAAGCCCTCTCAAATCAGTGAAGGAAGCTCCTGCTAATGCAGAAATTGCTGCATAGTGCTGTCTGACCCATATTGTGTCAGAAGCCAAATTAAAAGACTGCAATCATTCTTTTATGAAATAAATATTTCTCTTCTGCAGCCTGCTCAGCTCTTTCCTAAACTGGCCAGGAGACCTAGTTAAACAGCAGGATTTCTGCCTTGTTCCAGATGTGCAAATGCCCATTGTACCACATGCTGGTGATGTCCTAGTATGTCTACACTGTGTCAGTGAAGTGTGGGTCTGAGCCCATTCTCCAGGAGACACTTTTCCACCCATCACATTGTGCACTGCCAGGTCTGCCCTAAAAAGAAAGTCTTTGTTTTTCTCCCTTTGGAAAAGGCTGGGATTATTATAAAGTTGTCCAAAAAGTTTTTGCATTAGCCTGCTCTGGATGCTTTGCACTTGAACCATGTCTGGGCTGGAACCAGCAACATGGAAGAAAGTAGAGGCTCACAGGACCTCATTGGGTCAAGCCTGATCCCAACCCTGTCATCTCCTTACGGAAAAGACAGGCCCCCTGTGGCACCAACAACTTTATGTCACAGGTGAGGCTTAAGCCTGAAGGCACAACTCCATTCCCCCTGTGCTGTTCCAGGGGGATAAAGTGTTATTCTGCCTCACCGTCTTGCTTTCGGGTAAAGTCCCCACAAGGCCAGTGTGCTGTGGTAGCCACCACAGACCTTGGGTGCCTGTAGGTCTGTGTGCTGTCAGATCCCAGCTAACTGAAACTACCTAGGATGTCTGCCAAGGTGCCTGAGCATCTACAGCACAAGAAGTGCCCTATCCTGCAGGCAATGACAAGTTTTAGGAATAACCAAGCTAGGTGCAGCCTGCATGTACCAGCTCCAGGCTGCTGCTGCAACTACAGAGTTAGCAATGTCCAAGCTAGCTATTTAGAGCCAGACTGAGATGGCTGATGTGAGTTGCAGGCAGATCTTCTCCCCAGCCTCTCCAATCCTCAGGCACTTGTGTAGACCACCAGGCCTCATCCACAGCACCACAGACTCCACATATAAAATGCTCCTTATGTGCTCCAGACCAAACCTTTAGCCCATACAGCTGCATTCCAGCATGGAGGAGATACACTCTGGCTTAAACCTACATGGAAGGGGGCATTCGAGGTTTTCCAACTCATATTTCAGAAAGCTTCTTACAAAAGTTTATACTTTAATGGCTGCTGAATGATTTTATTTTTTAAACTCTAAAACTGGCCATGCTACATCTACACACATGTCTGCAGCTTCCTCAGTCTTGACAGGAATGAATGCCTCAGCCTGCCTGCCTGGAATTGAAGAAGGAGGGTTTCCTTCACCCAAGGCCCTCACAGATGCACACCTCCCTTGCAGCTTGTCAAACACCCAGGGGCAGACACAGCCCCAATGTGAATGGGATAACAATGCAGTTGCATGGCTTCCTCATATGTCATACATAACAGATCTTACATATCCCACACAATCACATGTGGGGTGTGTAACAGGGCCAAAAAGTGGTATGGGACTGTGCTAGGGCAAGAGGCGTCTCCTCAGCACTTCTGCTCCCAGCATAAAAGGACAGAATACAGATGCTGTAGGGGGAAAGAAGAGAGCCCTTCTTCACCTTTCCCAATAGTAAACTTGTATCTATCTAGCACACATAACAGAAAGGCTAGCATTTTAGATAGCAGTGTTGCATTGTATGCAATAGCCTACTATTTAATTATACAGCATCCCAGAACAGTTTACCTCCCCAGTCTTCCAAAGCAATGTAAGATGCAGCACACTGTTATCTAGCTAAAAGAACAACCGGGAGCATACTGGAGTGACTAAGGCAGACTGCAGTTCTTATGACAACACATAATTATACAGAACACCAAAGCCAAGGCTTGAAAGTAAGGCTGAAAAAAAGGCATAGAAACAAAACTGCTTTCCTGTGGTGTGCTCCCTCCATCGTGTTTCTTAGCTGGAAGTTAAATGCCTGTCTAACAGGCATTAGGTCAGAATGCTGCTGAAGGCTAATTAAAGATGAAAGAGTAGATGTGGAGAGATCAGCAGAATGTGTTTAACCATCTTGTTTTGTCACCACTCTTCCCTTTGAACTGTGAGGCTTTGTTTCCAGCGTTGTAAGTCTGACTTA
The DNA here is from genome assembly GCF_000737465.1 of Haliaeetus leucocephalus. Taxonomy (NCBI): domain Eukaryota; kingdom Metazoa; phylum Chordata; class Aves; order Accipitriformes; family Accipitridae; genus Haliaeetus; species Haliaeetus leucocephalus. The sequence continues at coordinate 33,848 of NW_010972623.1, forward strand.
GGCATTTATTGTCTTTTTTTGCTGCTTCCACATTCTTTGTTTACAGGTAAGAAAATTTGCCTACCCTCCGCCTCTGCTTACCAGTTTGAGCTGGTGACTCAGGGCAATTTGTCTGCATGAATCTGCAAACCTCTCTCCTCAGTGCAGAAGAATCACCTGTGGTCTGGGGAGGCAAACTTTGACAATCTCAACAATTTCTAAAAGCTAGAAAAACACCTTATACCAAAGTTGTGTCATCTATGTTAAAACCTGTACAATGATATTTTGCAAAGGCTTTTCTGATGGAGTAAATACTGGGATTCCCACTCCTACAGTCAATGTATTAGGTGTGCATGACTCAGGTCACAGTTCCCATGCAGTTAGCTTCAAGCAGTAATTGGTTCTGTCTCAGAGTTGTGCAGGCAGGCAAGGACTCAGTCCTGGGTGCTGAACATCTTCCAGGTGCCTTCACTTCCTACAGCAGACACCTGTAAATCTTTGGAGACAAGCAGTGGGTGTACTGGCCCTCTTTAATTCCCTGGTATGCCACAGAATCCTGTGTGGAAAACTGTAAATTAGATCATTTAGGCTGTATGTAGAAGTGCTTACCGCTGCATGAACATGAATATATTGCATCAGTATAAGGGCCAACTGCACTGGCTTTTTGTACTTACTTAGTCTAAAATTGACACTCTGAAATAGCTGCAGTTATGTTTCGGCTAGTTCAGCTCGCTCAGTCACATATCCCATTCCCTGAGAGTAGCAGGAGTCTACAGGGTCCCACTGAGCCCAATTAGATGGTGGAGCTTAAAACAGTTGCCAATGCCATCCATACTGCTTATATCCAAACCAACACAGAATGATCCAGATCTTCTGCTCTTGATGGCTGCCAAATCCCAGCTTCCTGCATTATCACAGGAGAAAGGTGAACATGATGTGTAAATGGGACACTGATTGTGGGTGTTTTGAATATGGCCCAAGCTTTTCTCCAGTGACTGCTTCAAGCATCACTAAAACCCTGGGAACCCTCTGCAACATAGATAACAAAGGATGCATCCAAACCTTTCACTGGAAACAGCCTCCAGACATTCCTCCATGCCCTTCCCAATCCCTTAGGAATATTGTAGGGCAATGAGAGTTGTGAGCTGCTCAGATGCCATGAAGTCAAGCAATAGAGTGCCACAGAGAGGAAGTCCCCTTGAAAGGAGGGTTCCAATTATTAAAGAAAAGCTACATTATAATTTCTTTATTCCATGTCTTTGGGGATGGGGATTCTCCATAATACAAATGAGTGGTGGAAACTGAAGGCTTTTCTTGTGCTTACCTTTCCAAAATACTTTTGCAAATGATGCTGTTTAAAATCTCCCTGAAAGAGGGGAGAATGGAGGAGGAGAGGTGAAGCCAAACCAAGTTTCTATCACAGATTATGGTCAACAGGAATATGCAAGCAATGTCGGCTACAAATAGAAAAGAAAAGGGACCTGTCACTCTTCTGACAGCCAAGTTTACCTTTAACAGAGGAAATTGAACTCATGATGTCCAGATGGTCCCAACAGATGATCCTTGCTGGAAGGCACTAAAAAAAAAAGCAGAAGTCTCTGGCATTTTGTTCTGGAAGAAATCTCTTTTCTGCCCCACTGGAAGCAGTTGGATTAACCTTGCCTATTCACGCAGGGGAGACAGCAGAAGGACTCCTTCCTGTGCACTGACACCAATCTTCATGATGCCAGCTCTGGGTTTTGTTTTGTTTTGTGGTGTTTTTACAAAAGAAATAACATTGTTTCTGGGTTTCCCTATTGCCCTTCCAGGTGCCAGGTGCAGTACTAAGAGAAACTTTGAAAAAGAGCTATATCTCTAATTGGTGAATCAAAGTTATAGTATGGTCCCAGGGCCAGTGAGCTAGGTGTGCGCTGCTGGTCTTGCACAATGGGAAGGATGGGATGACTCTTGAAAGCCTAGGCTGTGGCTGGGACCAGGACTGCTGAGCTGGCTGGGGCATTTCTGCAGGAGCATGTTAGCTCCGTGTTATGCCACACAGACATAATAGTAGCATGAGTGCTTTCTACAAAGCAGGCCAGCACCAGCAAGGACTAGATGAGTCACTGTGCCTTGTCTCAGGTCCTGCACGTTTCCTTGGGCAACATCTCTTTGAGGAGGACAATGTGGCTCTTCAGAAGTCAAGGACACATGGTGTAAAAGCCAAGAGTGAAAGGAGCAGGGCTGCTTTTCTTACAGGCGATGCACAGAAATAAACTTCATCTAGATAGACTTTCCTGCATGAACAAAGTGGCTGTGATGGTCACCTGAGACAAAGGGAACAAGCAATTATTTTAACTTGCAGCAATGTTAAATTAGACGTTAAAAGGAGGACTTCATGATGCCTCCATTGGAGGAAGTCATTAAGAATAGGCTAGACAGCATCTGTGGGAAGTGGTATAGGTACAACTGAAGTGCAGAAGATAGAGCAGAAGATAGATGAGATGACCTTGAGAGTGCTTTCTAACCTTATTTTTGACAACACTTTGATCACAACCATCTGAAATCCAGGAGCAGATCTGAGATGTGCTCCAAACAGGCTGTTTCTCTGTGTTAGCACTGTGACAGTCCCTTTGAAATGTTGATTCTCTCTTCTAGTGCTCTTTTACCTAGAGAAGGCAAAACAGCCAGGTTAGTGCAGCAGCCCATCTCCTGCCAGCAGTGTCCTCATTATCTGTTCTCATGATTCATTCACGTTCATCATTGCAGATGAATGAACTTTCAGATTTGTCTTCTCAGAAAAATCAATTTGAAGGTCTAAAAGCAATGTATACACATATTAATCACACTGAACTAACTATTTGCACAGAGATTCTCACAAAAACTTACATCAACTTATCTTCATTCACTTCCAAAAAAAGTAGTTCCCCTGGAACTTGCTGATACCCAGGATTTATTTGGGAAACTATTTCCATGTAACTGTTATGGCCTAACTGACTGCCAGAGTCTTGCGCGGCCTTTGGCTTCTAATGTGTTTCAGTACTTGAAGCCCACTAAATCAATGGACAGTCAATATCCAAAGTCCTTAGGTATCCACAACGGTCACCAGTAAAAAAATCCATGTACCACTGGCAAAAGACACCTCCCAGGTCATTATTTTGTTCTCTATGGAGAATCTTTTGGGTTCAGGCAAAAAAATGCTGGCTGCTTTCATGAAACGGTTAGTTTACCTGTTTAATCAGTTTACCTGTTTAATCTCAAACTGCATCTCACCCTACCTCAAGGGTTTAACTTCTTCCCAAAGGCATTTGCTGGGTGTAAGAAACAGGTAATCTGTAAGTATGTGTATCACAAAGCTGAACTTGATTCACAGACTTACATAGCTGTCATGCATGAGCAAGGCAATGAACAGATTCTTTCAGGAGAAGCACTTCTGGTATCCAGACACCTGCTACCCAGGCAGAATTTGCTGAAACCTGTCAGGGAATCACCTGATAAAGGTATCTGGCATCTGTGAAAGGATGGGGACGAGAAGAGGATAAAGGATGAGTGAGTGCCTCCATTTTTTTGTTCATGATCTGGGGTAGTTGACATAGTGAAAGAGAAGTCCTGCACAGAGAAAGGTCAGGAGCACTGAGAAAACCAGGATAGGGAAATACATGTGTCTGTGATGGTGTTTTAACTTTGCCTGCAGCTGAGTTGAGTGACTGTGCTGGGAGATCTTTACAAGCAGAGTAAGTCCAATTGCTCACAGCTATTGTGGTTCCCTGAAGCGTGGGCTCATAAAGCTCAAGTCCTCACAGGCTCTGGGAAAGCCTGTGCTTGACCTACTGCCCAGCCTAAAGGTACAGTGCAGCTGATGGGGAGCAAGGTCCCATATCTGGGAGAGGAGAAGGGAGAAAATCTCTTCCATGAATGTGAAACTGTCTGGGGTGGGGGGAGGGAGGTGTGCTATATCAAGACAAGCATACAGATCCAGCAGATTGCTGTGCAAATCCAGCAGCTGAGATTACAGCAAGCTGCAGCATTACCAGAGACAGTGGTATGTTCCAGCAGATACTTTGAGAGCTCTTCTGCCATGCAAATCCAAGGCAACAAGTGGCAAGGAAAATGTAAGGAAATGCTTAATACAGTCAAGGAGCAACAATGAAGGAGATCACAGAGAGTATATCTGATAGAAGGCAGTAAGGAGCAAATTAGTGCACTGACTTGTGCAGAGTGGTATTTTGTGTGTTTAGAGCTGCTGTAATAAGCTGTCTTGTTTTATACCACACTTTGGCAGGAGTACTAACTGCATTATGCATTCATTTCTACACCCCCTCGTGAATGCTTTTTAAGCTCTGTGTACCTCCTCTGCTACTCTGTTCCTTCTGAAAAGCCTCTTACTGTTGGCTGTTCTCCTTCTCTGTCAAATTTGATCCTTTCTGCTCTCTCCATAAGGAACTGCTTTGCTGGGCCTTGCTTTCACTTAGCTCCTCTCTGGGAAGACTTCGGTGCAATAAATGATCCAAAACAAATCCCAGACTCCTCATCTCCTTCCCCAAATTTGTTGGACATTCCTAATCATGGAAGAGCTATAACAAAGCAAGTGCTTTCAATAAATCTTAACTTCCAAAAGCAGTGTACACTGATAATCTTGCAGGATTGAGCTCCTGGGAAATAGAAGCTTGATAAATCCCCATATTCCCTCTACAATTTCCCCTAGTGACGCTTCCTCTCTCTGGAAATGGGTAGCAAAAGATAATTACATATTGGAAATATATTCCTCCTTTCCAGAACATGACAAAAGGTAGTTAGGACATCAGCTGTAGGCTAAAGCCTGGAGTTCACACCCTTGTTTCTTTTTACCTTCCTTGTTTCATATCACTTACCTGAAAGCACTTGAGCAAGTCCCTTTGAATTTTGATTTGTACACCCATAACACGAGGATAAAAGAACTCCCTTATCATGAATAAGTACAATAACCAGACAGACTACTGCAACACTGCCCAAGTGCTCTGAAAAATGTTAGATGAGAAGAAATACCCAAGAGAGAAGCTTGTATTACACAACTGTTACATATTTTTCAATTGATCCAATGCACTTGGTTTAGAAATGTTTGAATGAAGTTCAAATAGGTTACGAAAAGCTGCAGAAGTGCAAAGTCCTTGTGTAATCATGGAGCTTGCTAAGACCACTACTTGCTATGATCTAGACCTGTGAAACAACCCAGTAGCTCCCAGTAACAGATATAGAGCTGCTAGTGTGGTTTACATTCAACATATCTACCATTACATTTTCTCACACTATCCAGGGGCAGATGCAGCTGAGCCTTGTTATGCCACTTTCAGCCAGGCTGAGGTGAACTTCTCCTACCTTGCCCACAGGTGAGAAAGGTTTGATTAAGGTGGAAAAACTGGGCCTACATTATTTCCTGGTCCTCTCTCCCCATCCCTGCTCTCTTTCTCCCCCTTTGCTTTACTTACTAGCAAATTCCTCACCTTGGACCTTCCCTTTGCTTCTGTGGTTACACTCATCTTCCCCCATTGACCTTCAACCTTCTCCTCCTCAGTATCTCTGGAAGTCTCAGTCCTCAGCCTTTCCCAGTCTCACCCATGTGCATCTCCTACCTCTGCTGGGCAGAAATTCACAGTAAGCCATTGTGCAACACAAGCAACACAAGATATACAACATTTCGTATTAGCACTTGAGCACTGCGTGTCACCCTTATCCCATAACTGAGTCATGTGCCCCTATATGCCCGAGGTGACTGTGGGCTGAATTACCTTGACACATATGACACAAGAGAGCCTGCAGAGCCATGAGGAACAAAGCCTCAAGATAGACTGTTTATTGTCCCACAGAAGTCTCTAGGACCCATAACATCTCTGCTAGTTACCTCCAGTAATGTGACAGAGACAGCAGCTATCAGTCATAGGAGAAATGTCTGTCCCTGGGACTTGAAGCTATTCTCTCCAGGTGTAAATACATGTTGCTAGTTCCCCTTCCTAATCTGGCATTTCTGTGTCAGAAATGCTTTGACTCTCCACCTCATTTCAGTTTTGATGCAAACTGCTCTGAAGAGATGTGATGGATGTAATGGACTGAAGTTCACACTGGCAATACCACTCAAGTTGCTGTCTCTCTCTGGGCTTGAACACAGCTGTGGCAGAAACCTTGCCCTGCCATGCCGACATGCAGCATGTACACACAGCAAGCTGCGCCAGATGCTGTGCCTGCACAGCTCCCCTCTCAGGCTGGACAGACCTCTGAAAAATTGAAGGTCAAGATCCTGGTATAGATCTATTTGACTGAAGACTATGTTGAATATCTGGCTGTGTATTTTCGAAAGTAAAGGCAGTGTTTCTTGGATGTCTGGACCAGCATCTCATATCTTCCATCTACTGTTCTCACATTCAGGACTTGAAGTGGTTTTGGTTTGGGGTTTTTTGTTTGTTTTGGGTTTGTTTGTTTGTTTGTTTGTTTGTTTCAAAAAGCAGCAGCAAAATGCATGGTGGAATAAACCTTTATTACTTAAGCACTACCTCATTCTCAGATAATACCCTACATCACCCATGGAGCAACAGAGTCTCACAGTACAAAAAGATGTCACAAAAGCATTTGTTGCTTAAGATGCATTTCTTCTTGCTCAAGGAGACATTTAACAGGAAAAGTTGACTACATACCACCTACATGTACATGTACAGCAGCATGAAGAGGAAATTTACAGTAATTCACTGCATTAACAAAATTCACTGTTAATCATCTTTTTTCCCCTCTCACAAATAATACAGAAAGTAAAACCTTTGTGCTAGAGTTTCCACAGCTGTATATGTTGGTTAGTGTAACTAATGTTTTATTGCAAGCCCAAGAAAAATAGGTTATTAGATCTCCTTCACCACTGCATCATGCAGAGAAAACACATGTATGGTACAGAAGCAGGGCACTTCACAGTGCTTGGAAGAGCTTTACACCCCACATGATCAGTAACTGCTGGGCTTCATCTCCTGCTTGGGGTGTATGCAGGATATTAGAGTACAAGGTAGAAAACATACTTCTTTCTGGACCTCCAGAAGGACTGGGCTATAAAAATGAAGGGTGCAGGGCTGCCAGGGGGAAACTGAGTTCCTTCTGTCCTGGCAGTGGTGCATGTTTCCTCAAGAATCCCTCTGCTCTGGCCTGCTGGATGCATAGAGTCACTTGGCAAATTGCTTTCAGCACATGCCACATGCTGACTGTGGCCCACGAGCATCCCATCTGGAAGATGAACGTCACTCCCCCAGTCCAATGGGAAAGCCCCAGGAGATTAAGAACGTCCCTGCATCTGACTGACACCTCCATGCAACAGCAGCTTTTGTCCTGGGGCTGATGAGTAATCATCAGTTTTGACATCTCCCTGGAGGGCTGGGTTTTGGGGCCCCCATCCTAATCCACTGTATGTGCCATTAAAAATGGGAAACATGGCACCAGAGACTGGTGCACCCACTCTGCCTCCCTAAAGAAAAAGCAAGTTCAGAGGACTATGTTATTACCTCAGCTTTCCACCAATGTGTGCAGTCAGCTGCTGTTGGCAAGCCGAGGCAGAAGGCTAGCTGTCCTCCACAGCCATTTGTGATGTGGAAGCTGGTATTGGAGTGACAACCCTTCAGAAACAGGTGCTACACAAACCAGCCAGAGAGTCATCACCCTGTGGTTATGCCAGATATACCACCAGTGCCTGCCATCTCCTGTTATCAGTGAACACCTGGTTCTTGAAATGGGAAATGGCCCTCAACTGTGGACTTCAGGCTTGAGGGAGAAAATCACCATCTGAGTGTGGCTTTTAAAGTCATGATTATTAATTCTTTCTGGTCCTTTTCCAAGACAATAAGTATCCACTTGGAAAGATATGAAGGTTTTGGGTTATCAACCTGCTTCTTCCATGACCAGATTGTAGGACTTTAATTCTTATTTACATTTGTTCTCTGCCTCCTGCTTCCACAGTGTAAGGAAGTCTTACAATGAGAACAACATTTGTGACCTAACTTAATGTACATTAAGCTTACAGTAACCTATGTGTTGCAAAGATTGTGAAGCCCTTGGTTGTGACTGAAAGAAGACTGTGAGTACACAGAACAGTTTCACTGATATTTACATTCAAAAAGTCCAGGCTGTCTTGCCTTATGATCTCGTAGAGCCAGATGTCCCTTCTAATGGCACAGACCCAGATATGACTCACCTGCATTTCTTCAGACCTCCCTATGTCAAGTCTTGCAGGGACACTCTGTTAAAAAGACAGTAGGACATGAGTCAGGCAAAGCAAGTGTTACACCACTGAACAAAATTATGGTTTTAGGGGGAAACTGAATGAAAAATGCATTCTGGAAGAAATTTTGAAACCAACTTTAAAACAAATTTTGCTAGACACAGAAGCATAGTGGCCACTATTGAACAAGGGGCATACATAAAGGTCTGTGCCATGGCTTTGAATACATCAGCCTTTCAATTCAGGCTGATTTTACCTGGAGCAATGTCCACTGAAAGAATAGTTGTCTGACGGTGAGAAAAATTGAAATAAACTTACCCCTTGGCTTGCTGCATAGGACAGAAGAAACAGCTGAGGGTAAAGCTAGATAAAACAAGAAAATAATCAGTGAATTAAGCTGATGCAGCTGAGTAAAAGCAGAAAGAATTGGAGAGCAAGACATGGGAATTAAATAAATGGGTGTTGTTGCGGCTGTTGTGCTTCCCCTTGCTGGACTAATTGATACGCAGTTGGGTGCAACAAGAGCAAAAAGAAAAGAATAATTTTTTGGTGTTAGCAAGTGTTCAGTGCCATGGATGCTGGAAAGAATGACCAGGACTCTGCTTTGGGGGGCACAGACAAGTATAGATCATCACGTCCTGTCTGCTTCATTTGTGTGCCCTGTTGGCTGCAGGCCAGAGCCATTTAAATGCATTAGCTCAGAGCTGCATGTATGCTGAATGTGACTATTCAGCTCCTGGGAGAGAGCTGGTTTGTGTCTCTCCATCAGCAAGGGCAGACATAGCAAAGGTGTGTCTGCCTACACTGTTCATGTAGGTGCAGCTGAAAACAGCATTGAGGCACTTGAAGAGAATTTAGGGCTTGCCTTTACAAATAGATTTTTTACACAGAGGGACATTTTTCTGACTTACTGCTTCCGAAAAAAATGACATCTCCTCAGCTGATTCTCAGTTCTGGCTGAGAAAATGACAACTTAATCCAACCAAGAGTTGCCACAAAACTTTGGTATAAACATAATTGTGTTACAGTACCTAAGAAGGCTACACATTAAAATCTCTACTCACCTTGGGATCCAAATGCCCTGAATATTTTAGTGCTGGTAACCGCATTACTTTATAAAAAAGCAGTCAGTGTACATACTTGGAAAAGACTTGCTCAATAGAGAGAATCAGCTAACAGACAGCAAAAGAGAAGAAATTTTAAATTACATACTGCATCTGTGGAATGTATTTGGCCTGGTTAAAGGACGTATCTATACGGAGAGCACTTTCGCTACCTGGTCTTCCAACCACCTCCTGCTGTTCTTCGTACATTTTCAATACCAATGAAAGTAAGGAAAAAAACAAGGCATGGTTTGGGGGGCAGGGAGGTAATATCTGTTACTAGAGCAACTGATAAAGCTGGAAAAATACACAAGCTTTCAAGCACACTAGGTCTTCTTTAGCACTTGCATTATTTTATTTCCTGAAATAAAGCCATGTGGTAATAGGGTTTATTTCAAGGCCGATAGCACAAAGGCAGATAACATTAAGCTATGACATTGTGTCTGAAGTACCATCCTCTGCAGACAAAAATCTCAGACTTCACAGGGGAAGGGGTATTGCAGGTCAGCCTTTGTCTGTAGAATATAGGTCTGGTCTTGCACTGGGCAGGAACCAAACCTACATAGCCCTCAAAGTTGTCAGTGGGTTTCTGTTAAATAAGGCAGCCTGAGAGTCTATCCATATTCATCTTGCAGAGACAGTTTTCTGAGTCAAATGACCATAAGCTACTCCAGTTAAAGATCTCAGAGGATATAGTCTGTTCTGACTCGCATGATGATCATCACCAGCTAAAGTATTCCCTTATTTCCATTGATGATCATTACACTTTCTCCAGATTGAATTGGCACCATAAAAGGTAGAGATGCAAAGATAAGTACTGACATCACCCTACCATTTCCAGCTGTGGTAAGAATCTGGCCACTACCATTCCCAATGGAAATAAATGCTCTCTTACTTCCACGAATCAAAGTGCAGGAACAAGTCTGGCAAGCTACCTGTAGTACAGAGCCTGTCCAGAGACTTGTCAAGCCAAAAGAAACGACCAATTTCAGTGGGCCTACATACATGAAATCTACTGGCTGTTGACTTCTGGCAGCTGGCAGCTGTTGCTGGACCCCTGAAAGTTCTCCTTGGTGAAACAGCTGCTGCCCCTGTAGGACTAGTGGCTGCACTTCATTGTGCTGGGCTGGGGCTTGCTCGGCAGGCTGCAGTGAGGCTGCAGCAATGGGTTTTGTGCTTGTAACCTAGGTTGCTGGCCTTTAAGTAGTGTCTGCTGGGATGGCAGTGGCAAAGGATAGACAGGAAATGTGTATTCATCCTGCAAGGAAAAGAGACAATACTGTTATTAAAATGTGTAAAAAAGATACTATCTTTCTGTTGCTAAGATGATAGCAATACTGTCCCAGAGTGAAAAATTATAGATAAGGAAAGTAATCTACCCTGTCCTGCCTGAGATGATGCTAATACCAGCACCTGCATTTCTCACAGTGCCCAGATGTCACCCAAATGTTTGTCTGTTCCATCCATAATCTTTACAATCAAATCTAGTCCTGCTGCATGCTTTCCAGAGTAGCTGGGATGCTGCTGCCACATGTCAGATAAGCAAAGCAGGATGGTCACAGCCTCAGCACTGCCTATGTGAGAGAGACATCCCTCCAGCATGATGATGGACAAGAGACAAGCTAAGGTGCTCTGACAACCACTCTTCTGTAGAGAGAGCCTGGGCTCCATGTCTGGACACTTACCTACTAATGGTGTCAGTTTGTTTTAGGATGGCTAAATGATTTGCAAAGGCAATGCTAGATCTCTGTGGCAGAGCAGGCACTCTTTCCTCAACGTAGACCTCCATGCCTGGGCCACCCACCTTCCCAATATCAGTTTTCAGCAATGCTCAAGTAAGATTGCTGCCCACTTCAGTGTATTTTGTCAACAGACTCCATCAGACTTTTTTCTTTAAACACTTTCATTATTCAGCTGTACCCTAGGAATAAGATGTTAGATGACTTGGTGGCATTCACTGGAAGTCCCATTCATACAGGCCTCTCCATATGAGAACACGGTAGTTGTGGTTTAAGTCCAGCCAGCAACTAAGCACCATGCAGCTCTCGCTCATTCCTCCCCCCTCCCAGTGGATGGGGAGGAGAACTGAAAACAAGAAGTAACACTCATGGGTTGAGATAAGAATGGTTTAATAACTAGAGTAAAATAAAATATAATGATAACAATAACAATAATAAAGTATAATAATAATAACAATAATAATAATAGTAATGAAAAGGAATATTTTTAAAAAGAGAGAGAGAGAAAGAGAAATAAAACCCAAGAAAATACAAGTGATGCACAAGGCAATTGCTCACTACCCACTGACCAGTGCCCGAGCAGCAATCTGCCCCTACCAGCCAACAGCCCCCCCTTTTTATACTGAGCATGACATTCTATGGTATGGAATATCCCTTTGGCTAGTTCGGGTCAGCTGCCCTGGCCATGCTCTCTCCCAGCTCCTTGTACACCTGCTTGCTGGCAGAGCATGGGCAACTGAAAATTCCTTAACTTAGGATAAGCGCTGCTTAGCAGTAACTAAAACATCAGTGTGTTACCAACATTATTCTTACATTAAATCCAAAACACACTGTGTCAGCTACTAAGAAGAAAATTAACTCTATCCCAGCCAAAACCAGGACAATATCCACCTCTTATTCGATACATTTATGTCATGCCCAGATCCCACACTTTCTGATACATTTCCAATTAATCACTATCACTTTTCCTGTCTTTTAATATATACATACAGATACCATTCCCACAGTCTATGGCCATCTCTATCAAATATCTGTTGAGTTCATTCAGTCCATGACTTTGGACTCCATCTGTCATAACAGTCTGGGCAGGAGGGATGGTGTGAAGTCCACTCAGTCAGCAGAATAGGATTGCGCTTTGGTGTGGTGCAGTGGGCGGGTGACATTGGGCGAAGCAGGAGGATGGTGAGTAGCATTGGATTGTTGCATGCTGAAGTCAGTCCTGGTTCCATCACTACTGCGCTTCACTTGGTTTTATGCAAATTCATTCTTCATTAGTCTAAGTGATTCTTACTGTAATACCATTGATACAGCATATAACAATTACAATAATGATGACATACAGTGGCAGAGTTATATAGCAATCAACCTCATATGATTTAATCTATTGACTATTCTCACCTAAAATCAAATCCCCTTGAGACACACATCAGACTTCCCCATCCTTCCCCATAACCGACCAAGTGCATCCAGGTCCTTTAGCAAAAGCAATCCCACGAATGGGTTTTCCTCTGCCTAAGGCAGGAGTAACCTAGACTGTCTTCCCTAGCATATATTTTATGTGCACTACAGGACCTTTACACCCTTCTACAGTACATAAAATTTCTGACTGGGCAGGGACAGCTTACATCCTCTAGTGCTGACTAACCAGGTGGCTTTTGCTAAATGTGTATCCTAATGTTTGAAGGTTTCAACCCCCATTGCTCTCAATGTAGTCCTTAACAGTCCATTGTATCTCTCCATTTTCCCCAAGGTTGGTGCATGGTGGGGGATGTGATATACCCACTTAAGGCCATGCTCTTTGGCCCAGCTGTCTATGAGGTTGTTTCAGAAATGAGTCCCATTGGCTGACTCAGTTCTTTCTGGGGTACCATGTTGCCATAAGACTTACTTTTCAAGGCCCAGGATAGTGTTCTAGATGGTGGCTTGGGGCATAGGATATGTTTCCAGCCATCCAGTGGTTGTTTCCACCATTGTAAGCACATGGCGCTTGCCTTGGCGGGTTTGCGGGAGTGTGATATACTCAATCTGCCAGGCCTCCCCATTTTTATATTTCAGCCATCATCCTCCATACCACAGAGGATTTAACCACTTGGCTTGCTTGATTACAGCACATTTCACATTCATGGATAACCTGCATGATAGTGTCCATGGTCAGGTCGACCCCTCGATCACGAGCCCATCTATATGTTGCATCTCTTCCCTGACGGTCTGAGGTGTCATGGCCCCACCAAGCCATAAGTAATTCACCTTTATGTTGCCAATCCAGATCTATCTGAGCCACTCCACTCTTAGCAGCCTTGTCTATGTGTTTGCTATTTAGATGTTCTTCAGTGGCCCGACTCTTGGATACATGAGCATCTACATAACATACTTTCACGACCAGGTTCTCTAGCTGGGCAGCAATATCTTGCCACAATGCGGCAGCCCAGATGGGTTTACCTCTGCATTGCCAGTTACGCTGCTTCCATTGCTGCAACCACCCCCACAGAGCATTTGCCACCATCCATGAGTCAGTATAGAGATAGAGCACTAGCCATTTTTCCCATTCAGCAATGTGTAAAGCCAGCTGAATGACTTTCACTTCTGCAAACTGACTTGATTCACCTCCTCTTTCCACAGTTTCTGTAACTTGTTGTAGGGGACTCCATACAGCAGCCTTCCACCTCCAATACTTTCCTACAATGTGACAGCATCCATCAGTAAATAGGGCATATTTCCTCTCATTTCCTGGCAGTTTATTATACAGTGGGGCCTCTTCAGCACCCATCACTTCCTCCTCTGGTGATATTCCAAAATCTTTGCCTTCTGGCCAGTCCATGATCACTTCTAGAATTCCTGGGTGACTGGGGTTTCCTATTTGAGCCCATTGTGTGATCAGTGCAACTCACTCCATGTAGCATCAGTTGCATGATCTGTAGAAGAAACCTTCCCTTTGAACATTCAGCCCAGCACTGGCAGCTGGAGTGCTAAAAGGAGCTGTGTTTCAATACCAACCACTTCCGAGGCAACCCCAATGCCTTCATATGCTGCTAATATCCATCTCCTTTTCAGCTGGAGTATAGTGAGCCTTGGATCGTCGACATCCCTGACTCCAAAATTCTAGGAGTCGGCCTTGGGTCTCCCCACATGCTTTCTGCCAGAGATTCCAGGTAGGGCCTGCCATGGTAGAGAGCACATTTTTAACATCTTGTCCTGCCTGACTGGCCCAAGAGTTACTGCATGAACAATCTCCCATTTAATTTGTCTGAAGGCTTGTTGCTGCTCAGGGCCCCATTTAAAATCATTCTTCTTCCAAGTCACTTGATAGAGAGGGCTTACAATCAGACTGTAATTTGGAATATGCATTCTCCAAAAACCCCCAATGCCTGAGAAAGCTTGTTTCCTTTTTACTAGTCAGTGGAGACATAGCTGCTATTTTGTTGATCACATTCATTGGGATGTGGCAACACCCACCTCACCATTTTATTCCTATTAACTGGATCTCCTGTGCAGGTCCCTTGACCTTACTTTGTTTTATGGCAAAACCAGCCTTCAAAAGGATTTGGATTATTTTCTTCCCTTTCTCAAAAACTTCTGCCGTGCTGCCCCATACAATGATGTCAATGTATTACAGGTGTTCCAGAGTGTCGCCGTGTTCCAGTACAGTCTAGATCAGTCCATGGCAAATGGTGAGACTGTGTTTCCACTTCTGCATCAGTCAATTCCAGGTGTACTGGACACCGCTCCAAGTAAAAGCAAATTGTGGCCGGCACTCTGCTGCCAGAGGGATTGAGAAAAACACGTTAGCATATCAATTGTGGTGCATCACTTGGCTGCCTTCGACTCCAGTTCATATTGAAGTTCTAGCATATCTGGTATGGCAGCACTCAGCGGCAGCATGACTTCATGTTGTGGAGAAATTAGCACCTGTTGTTCTTCAACCCTCAGCAACCCCACAATCAAAGGGTTCTCCAAGAGACCAGGCAAGGTGGACAGCTGTTCAATTTCCTCCGTCTCCAATGCAGCTATACCAAGGGCCCACTGGTACCCTTTTGGGTCCTTGACATACCCTCTCCTGAGACACTCTATGCCAAGGATGTACAGAGCCTCTGGGACAGTCCCAATGGCGTGTTTCTGCCATTCATTCCCAGTTAGGCCTATTTCAGCCTCCAATACAGTTAGCTGTTGGGATCCCCCCTGTCAATACAAATGGGTTCTACCCCCATTATAACTTGATGGCATTAGGATACACTGTGCACCGGTGTCTACTAGAGCCTTATACTCCTGTGGGATGTGCCAGACCATTGGATCCACACAGTCCAGTAAACTCAGTTGTCCCTCTCTTCCACCTGCTGGGAGGCAGGACCCCTCTAGTCTTGGTCATAGGATTCTCCACTCACTTTTTGTAAAAATGGATTAGAATTCCTTCTCATAGGATCAGGAGTAAGATCAACCCTTCTACTCCATCTGGCACACTGCTCATCACTGCCCATTGGAGACTGGAGCAGCAATTTTCCTGGAAGGACCCTCACTTGTGATTGTTTTTCCTTGCAATTCCCATACCTGTGCATCTAGGGCCAAGGTAGGTTTTCCATCCCACTTCCTCATGTCCTTTCTGTGTTCACGCAGGTAAGACCACAGGCTACCCTATGGTGTGTACCTTCTATCGCCTCTCTCTTGAGCAGAAGGAGGATGCCTGTTCCTAATAGCTGAGATATAGGTCCGTACAGGTGGGCGGCAGAACTTATCCTCAAATCACTGGAATTCTTGGGACAGTTTCTTGACTATTATATCTGGCAGTTTCTCCACACCTGAAATCAGGACAATAGGGTTTGCTTCTTGTGTCAGCAACCCTGCCTCCATTGCTGACTAACCTCTGACTCCCAAAGAAAGAAGAGGTTGTCCCAGAACAACCTTCTCTTTTGTGAGCCATGGGTGACTCATGAGGCATTGTTTGATTGAGAGGAAGCACAGAAGCAGCTTACCTGTTGGGTCTCATGCTCCTGTGGCCTTTGCCTGAGCCATGGGTATGAGAATGCAGCGCAGCCAGATGGAGTTAAATGGTTACCCATAGTCATAGGGGCCATGCTATGAGAATAGAGGATGGGGAACATTCATTTCCAACTAGTACTCTGCATCTTTCAATGTTATCAACATGACAGTATCAGAACACCCCATGGAAAAAGTTTGGAAAATTATCCCTCGTAACACCCAAATATGAAGACAGAGATGATCTGCTTTTTCAAAGGAAACTGAAGTGACACTAAGCATCCTGGTCAAGTTGGCAGAGCAAGCTTGAGGTCAAGTAGGAGTTTCAACCATCTAAATCATGGTTCAGGTCCTTAAACACATGGGTAGATTTTTATTAAAGGGCTTGCCTTCTTAAGGTCTGCTATGTAAAACACTGAACTGCTTTGGGTTTTGTTTGGGGTTTTTTTTCTGAATACCTAAAGACATTATGTACATGACTCTATCAAGATGTAAGATGCTATTTTACATGGTGGTCTGTTTCCAGTAATGTCTATCACCAGCTACAGCAGCAACTAATTGTTGCTACCTATTTTGCTAAGAATTATTAGAATGAAAAGCTAGCACATCCACAGAGAAAAGTGTTTTTTTTAATGTATGTGTTTTTGCAAACACATAAGAAAATAGAACTTGAAATAATACTTTGAATCTCTAGGCTTCTGTTTTTTATAAAAATGCACATACAGCAAATAATGTGTTGTTTGAAAATAGAGGAGTAATTACCTGTGGAAGCATGTTTGTATTCTGCCTTCCATATTGTCTCATCTTCTGAGAAATGAACAAAAAATACTATAAATTGCTCACGCCTTTCATACCTTACCCTCATTCCATTAGTGCAGCACCTTCACTATTCATCTAAATGCTAATGCTCTCATCTGGTTTTGGCTCATTGCAAGCCTACTCTGCTTGAAAAACAAGAAAATCTACTCTCTGGGATTTTTCAAATACCTCTGCCTCAGTTGTCATCTTATGCTGCTCAAGATCATGCAAATAATATTGGAGATCTTCTCATACAGTGGATTATGCAGGCTTGTCACATGGCAAGACTCTCATAAGAGGGAATATTTGCCTTAAGAACAAGGTGAAAATATTTATCTTGATGGAGGGAGACAAATGGAGGCGTTGTTTAGGAAAAGCTTTGCTTGAAAGGTTTCTTAATGAAGCTTGAGATTTGTACACATGTGTTCTTGCTCAGTAAAAAATAAAGCAAAGAAGTTTGGCATGCCCTTATCTTTCCACCATCTTTGATCAATATTATCACTGCTTTTGTTTGGGCAATTCATGGATCATGGCCTAAACAAATATGCTTGTCAGTTATTCACAGTGTTTTTCTTCTGAATAAATCAGTTTAAGATACCCTGAGACTTTTGCAACAGCTAGATCTGTTCTCTTAGGTATGTGACATTAGAGTCAGCCAGAGTGCGTACTTTTCATCTATATTGCTTTTTGTTGCAATCAGGAGTTCCCTTCTTGCATGGTTGCTGTTTTGAGCGGCGTGGCTGACCCTGCTGAGCTCCCATTGAAGTGAGTGGGAATGCTACTAGAAACTTGCTTTCATTTAGCAATACACCATGACAGCTCTACAGCACATATGCTTCCACTAATGAACATTGGAGCTGACATTGATACAAAAGCTGCAGCCAAAAGAACCGCTGCAAGGAAATTAAGGATAAATCTAGCACCCCACTTTACACAACTACCATCTGTTAAGAATGGGACATCTTCAAAACAGAGCATTATTGGCAACCTCTCTCCATATCACTGTGGCTATCACTAGCTACTTGCACTTTAACTGAGCAAGTGGGGAACTTAAGATGGCAAGACTGAGCTACACCTCAAGAACAATTTCTTTCTATTTCACCTTATTGAAAACTTTAAATACCAGGTTTGGTTCTGGTGACCTTTATTTCCTTCTTATACTCTTCCATGCCTTGGCTCAATGTATTGGATGAAGGTTTATATCACTGTGTCATGCTGTTAATATTACCTTGATGAAGTATACAGACCACAGTAAGGCCTGGCAGGCAAGGACTAATTCTATTTTCTTGAGCTACAGGCATTAGATTTTATCTGAAGGATCGCCAGGCAATTCAGCCAGAAGCAAGTGGGCTGTTCTGACATGAGGGACTAATGTGAATGGATGTAATACAAAAACAGCAAAAGACAGAAACAAAACTTTCCACAGGGGAAATGCAAATTTAACTTTCTTCAGATTTCAAAGTTACACTTTAAACCAGAAATTCTTTTATCCCAAATGAACTGCATTTCAGACTGTTACACAGTTTGTTGAAAGTCTTGCCCTGCTATTCTCCACCCATTTTTCTGACAGTTAAAGTTTTGAAATGTTTGAATAGTTGTCAAGATTCTGATCAGTCCCACTTCTGAGGTTTTGCTCTGCATTTTCAAGACCACATCATCTAGACACATGATAAGAGAGAGGTGGCAAGTCACAGTAGGGGGAATATTATCTCCTACAATACTTATCTTCTTTTTCATTTACAGCTGTCACCTTATTACGCAAGAGGTGATCATGCATAACTGGAATGGGAGGATACATACCTCAAGGCTTATACTTGCCATTCCCTGGGGTCTGGCATGCTGCGGGTACATCTGCAACCAGACAGAACAGATATGAGAGTGCTCCTAAGCAGGGGATGATACCAATAGACACAGGGACAAAACAGGGTTGGGGAAGCCCAGTATGTGGTACAGCCTAGGGTTATCACATGAACTGATATACTACTAACTTCAATATACTGTCAAGAACACTAATTTATTCTCCTGTCCTCTACATTTCCTTGATAAGACCCTGAGGTTGTGAAAGGGGTCCTGATGCTGTCATGGCACAAATCATCCCTGGTGTACAGATTTCTAAGAGTATCAGTCTCTCTTGGTGGCATCACCTTCAAAAGGACACCACAGTTAGGGCTGTACAACTATTTGGGAGTCAGTTCTGGTAGCCAATTTGTGGCAAATCAAGTCCATGTTTTAAAAGAAAGGAAGATTTCTACTTCATTCACTAGCTCTGCAGGCACACCATCACTTGGTTTGACAGAAGGGAGCAGGTCAAGGAGCTGAGGTGGAGTGATTATTAGCACCTTTTTGAGCAACAGCTCATTATGAGCTTGGCTGAAGTACAAAGCCTTGCTTTTCAGCTATGGGTAAAGCCCCTCTCCCTATATAAACCGAAATATAACTGGTCTAGCCTTGGTGCAAAGTCAATACCTACTGCTAGGCATGACTGGTTAACACTCTTGCTCAAGACAGCAGTATATTTGCTTACGTCCTAGGAAACTGTTGGCTGTCTTGAAGGCTTTTGCTGATTTTTGCACCAGCACTCTTCGGCTGTCTTTTTCATTTTAATATATGAAGATTGGGTACTTTTCACTGGAAATAATCCTGAAATTTGGAATTTTTCTTTCTCAGACCATTAGCTGAGCTCAGATTGGCTAACCTGGCAGATACAGAGACAACTTTTCTTCCCCAGCATCAGTAAACTGGGAAGGGAAAATAGGTATACTGGCAAAGATTATCCTGACAGTTCAGTTCAGGCTGCAGAAAAACGCACAAAATCCAAGCAGCTGGATAGATTGTCACGTACCTTAAGTAAGCAAGCAACTTCGACTGTGATATACAGGTGTACAATTTACAGGCAAAGAAACACTTGTGCCAAAGAGACATAAAATCAGCATACAGTTGCTCATATTCCCAAAAGCTTTCCAGAATAAAACTGTTGTGAGAAGTCTGAGACTAGTGTCAGCTTTAGCAAATCTATGATAACTATACTAGTATTAACAGCAGGTCTCTTTTGATAATCCTGTGTATTTTTAATCACAAAGAGGCAGAGTACCAACTTTTCAAAATGTGTATTTTCTAATATGCACACAGTATGAGAAATAGACAGGATGACCTGGAAGCATTGGTCAGTTCCCAGAGCTATGGTATCATTGGTAGTAGTGAGACTTGGTGGAATGAGTCCCACGATTGGAGTGCTGGGATGGAGGGCTACAGGCTCTTCAGGAGGAATAGGCAAGGCAGACAAGCTGGAGGCGTTGCACTGTATGTAAAGCAGAGGTTTGATTGTACAGCCCTTAGAGTTAGTGATAATGTGGTTGAGAGCCTCTGGGTGAGGATTAGGGAGATGGAAAACAAAGGAGATATCGTAGTGGGTGTCTACTACTGATCACCCAGCTGGGATGTAAGCACTGATGAGTTATTCTATAGGCAGTTAGGAGAAATTTCTGGATCAGCAGCCCTTGTCCTTATGGGAGATTTCAGCTTCCCAGACATCAACTGGAAATATCATAATGCTGTGATGAGCAGGTCTTGGAAATTCTTGAAGTTTGTAGGAGATGATAACTTTCTGTCACAGGTACTCAGTAAGCCAACTAGGAAAGATACCCTCCTAGACTTGCTCTTTGTGAATACAGGAGGACTTGTGGGGGATGTGATGGCAGGTGGCTGTCTTGGCTACAGTGATCATGAAATGCTTGAGTTTAAAATTTTAAGTGTAACAAGAAAAAAAAGTCAGCAGAGTTGCTACCCCAGACTTCAGGAGAGCAAACTTTAAGCTATTCAGGGAGCTATTTACAGAGTATGCTGGGAATCTGCTTTCGATGGTTTAGGAGTCCACGTGGGCTGGTCAGTTTTTAAAAGCCACCTTTTAGAAGCACAGGAGCAGGTAATTCCATGGTGTCGTAAGTCAAGCAAGCAGGGCAGAAAACCAACTTGGCTAAACAGGGAACTCCTCATGGAGCTCAAGAAGAAAAAGAAATTGTATGATCCCTGGAAGCAAGGTCAGACTTCGCAGGAAGATTACAGAGCTGTGGTTTGTACATGCAGGGAGAAGACACAAAAGGCCAAAGCTCAGTTAGAGTTGAAACTGACCAGTGTTGTGTCAGATAGCAAGGTCTTTTTTAAGTATGTTAATAGCAAGGGGAGGTCTAAAGAAAACATTGGATGGATACTTGTTGAAGATGGTCATCTGACTAACAGGGATGAAGAAAAAGCGGAGGACTTAAATGTGGGGTTTGCCTCAGTCTTTAATAATACTGATAGCCCTGGAGCTGCCCGGTCCCCTGAGTAGGGGGACTGCAAGTGTGGGAACAGTGACTTTCCATTTGTGGACACTTAAATTGTAAGGGACCAGCTCTATCAGCTGAATGTTCACATGTCTGTGGGGCCCGATGGGATTCATCCCAGCATTCTGAAGGACCTAACAGATGTTATGGCAGGACCCCTCTTGACCATCTACCAAAGGTCTTGGGAGTCAGGGGAGGTCCCCACTGACTGGAAGCTAGCCAGTGTTATTCCAGTCTACAAAGAGGGTGTGAGGGAAGACCCATGGAACTACAGACCTGTTAGTCTAACCTCAGTTCCTGGATAAATCATGGAGAAGATTGTACTGTGTACTATTGAAAGGCATTTAGAGAATAATGCCATCATCAGGCACAGTCAACATGGGGTTACAAAGGGAAAATCCTGTTTAGCTAATTTGATATCCTTCTATGATAAGGTCACCTGCCTCGTGGATGAAGGGAAGGCAGCAGATGTAGTTTTTCTGGATTTTAGTAAGGCTTTTAATACTGTTCCTCACAGCATTCTTCTGGACAAGTTGTCCAGCTGTGGGATGAGCAGGTTCATGGTGAGATGGGTGAAGAACTGGGTGAAGGGCAGAGCTCAAGGAGTTGTGTTGAATGGGGTTACATCTGGCTGGCAACCAGTCACCAGCGGTGTTCCTCAGGGTTCAACTGTAGGGCCAGTTCTGTTCAATATATTTATCATGAATCTGGATACGGGAGTTGAATGCACCATTAGCAAGTTTTTTGTTACCAAACTGGGAGATGCTGTCGACTCTTGAGGGATAAGAGGCCTTGCAGAGGGATCTAGATAGATTGGAGCATTGGGCAATGATTAATGGCATGAAATTTAACAAGTCCAAATGCTGAATTATGCACCTGGGTCAGAAGAACACCAGACACAAGTATAAATTGGGAGAAGAGTGGCTGGAGAGCAGCCCTGCAGAAAGAGATCTGGGGGTGCTGGTTGACACTAAGCTCAATATGAGTCAGAGTGTGCCCTGGCAGTCAGGAGGGCAAACCACATCCTGGGGCGCATCAGACACAGTACAACCAGCTGGTCAAAAGAAGTGATTATCCTGCTGTATTCAGCATTGGTGCTGCCTCACCTTGAATACTGTGTGCAGTTCTGGGCCCCACAGTTTAAAAAGGATGTTAAGGTCCCTGAATGCATCCAGAGGAAGTCAACAAAGCTGGTGAAAGGGCTGGAAGGCATGTCCTATGAGGAGTGGCTAGGGACTCTGGGCTTGTCTAGTTTGGACAAAAGGAGGCTGAGGGGCGACCTCATGGCTCTCTGCAGCTTCCTGAGGAGGGGAGGTGGAGACGGAGGTGCTGATCTCTTCTCCCTGGTTTCCATTGATAAGACACATGGGGAATGGTTCAAAGCTGCGCCAGGGGAGGTTTAGACTGGACATTAGGAAGCATTTCTTTACTGAGAGGGTAGTCAAACATTGGAACAGGCTTCCTAGAGAGGTGGTTGGTGCCCCAAGACTGTCAGTGTTTAAGAGGCATTTGGACAGTGCCCTTAACAATAGCTTTAACTTCTGGTCAGCGCTGAAGTGGTCAGGCAGTTGGACTAGATGGTCATTGTAGGTCCCTTCCAACTGAAAATATTCTGAGGTCTCTTCTTCTTTATGTGCGCAATGCTTTACCATTTCTGCAAGGAAGGGAGCAGCGGGGAGTTTGGAACTCTACTTCCAGACAAGAAGAGAACACAGATTCTTTCTCTGCCTCCTGATAGTCTCTGTATGTTATTGAAATGGATGAAGAACCAGCAAGTGTCATTGGTGCCAAAACTATGACACAAATGCTGAAGTTGTTCAAACCACTAGGAGCTGGTAAGTACAAGAAATTACTGATTGCTAGACCTTTTAGCAGCACCAGGATGAAGAGCCATGTTTGCAATATCTCTAAGCACATGGATCTGCATGATGATTTTCTAATGGTGCAGGACAGGAGAGCATTGCAGACAGCTCGACCCCGGCACACACAGATAGTTGCTGCCCTGCTGGGTGGTCGGTTTGGGGCCTTGCTGAGAGGCAAAAGGTTCTTCCCTCTTTTTCCTGGATTGGTAAAAAGACCTACCACAAGATGCAATGCAAAAGCTTATTCCCCACTCTGCAATAATATTCAGCTCTGCTGATCACAAAGCCATCCTGCAGTATTCCTCCAGCTTCTGCCCCATGTCAAGGACAGCTGACCAGTCTTGCAGGAGATCCTCACTCCACAAGATGAGGGCAGGAGTGTCTGCAGCCTGGCTGAAGGAGCTCAGCACAGGCTAGTGAGAGATGCAGGAGAATGTGCCAGGGACAACGGCTGTCGTTCCAAGCTTTTTTTGTGCTCAGAAGCCCCCGACCATCCTAAGGGACATTAACTGATCAGCTGAGATACAGGTGCTTGTGGGAAATGTCAGCCTATGCCTGTCCCTCTTCCTCTCCTTCATAGCAACTTAAGTGTCTCTGCATGACCATTTGAGACTGATCCCAGCACTGCATTGTGGCCTTTCTCCAGTGGAGAAGCTCATTGTTTCCTGTGAAATGAGTATCCATTTCAGGTGAGGATGCCTTATTACTCAGTGCCCAGGTTATCACTGGTTCGCCCTGTAGTTTCATGTCTTAAATACTTCTTCCCTGTGGCACCTGTTGGAGAATTCAGTATCAGGCATGATGTATTTCCCATCTGCAGGCTGCAGCTTTTCTTAACTGTAAAGAGGTTGTGGTGATAATAATGCCCGTTGACATACATGAGTGAAAGGCCATGATAACCAGGCAGCACTAGGATTACTCATTCTGAGAGTCTAACTTATGCTTAGCTCACCAGATGATGTAGCTATTATAATAAATGGTTAGGGCAAGAGTGTCTGCTAGGATTGTGCATTGCTGTGAAATTTTGCAGTCTGAAAGTCCTCGGAAGGAGGAAGTCTGTTCTGCATAACAAAGCTGGCTATGAAAATTGGTCCTAAAGTTACCCTGAGAAATTAATTTTGTTTCAGACTCAATAGATATCCTAATCACTAGATTTTTTATGCATTTTCCAAGGCAGTAATTTCTAAAAGAGGGAAAGACAATTTTCTCCAGCCACAGGAGGAACTCTCTAATGTCTCTAGTCTCATCAGAGGATGGAAAAAATAAGCCCATGCCTATTGTTATCATCTGTTTGGAAGCTGAACTGGTTGAAAACAGTCTCTCAGTTCTTCTTGAGTTTAGAGAGATGTGAAATATAAGAGCAACACGTCTGGGAATGAAGGCCTTTTCATTATTTCTGTTTCTGCCCAAGCTAAAGAAGGAATTGAAAGATTCATGAATTTCGAATGAATAAATGGATACCAGGCAAACAATCACTTACAAATCTAAGGCAACCTTTCATTCAGGAAAAACCTAGCCCTGAGCTACTTCATATCTCATCAGATTCTGTTCATCCAGCAGTAATTGTTTTCCCCACTCTTACAAGAGAAAAATATATGTTACATGAAAGATGAGTTAGAAAACCCAGAGGGACCTTAGAATATCTGGATAATTTTGTGGGGTATCTCTTTAGTCTGGAAAAAAGAACATTTGCTCTATTCCCCCCAAAAAAGAGGGGGGGAAAGTTGATCTTTTAAAATTAAGACTTAATTAAAGGAAAAATAAAGCTTATGTATGGGTTCCAACTCAAGTAATATACTGTAACTGCTTTAGCTTGCAAACACTACAAATGCAGCAGAAAGACAGCATCAATACTTGTCTGTTTTCCCCAGAATATAACATCCAGAAAGGCACTGTGCCTTGATTGAATTTCAGCAACACTCAACATAGAAGCATAGGAGGACTTGGTATTCCATATCATCCTGCTTCCTTGCAAAAAAAAAAAAGCTACAGTTGGGATAGAAACAAACAGAGAGCAGTGGGAAACTGCTTGTAATTGATGGCAAACATCTTCCTGAAACAAATGAGCCTGATTTCTGCTTAGAATAAGAAATGTCTGTGTCTGAAATACAGCTGCCCAGGTAGAGCCCAGGCAGTAAGCAGAGAAAATACAAGCAGTTTGTGCTATCTGCAGTTAGCAGCATTGGAGGTGTTTTTCTCCTCTCTGTGCAGATCCCAGGTGACAGAAGGGCTGTGTGGGGAACGAAGAGGAGAAAATGTATGTCTTGATATGTCAGTGATCTCATCACCTGGAATGGAATTGCAAGCCCAAATTTAACTGTGTGAGCATGCAGTTACATCCTGGCCCTGATGATCTGAGGTATGCCTTTATACAAGGGCCAGATCCCACAATTCTCCATGGTGCCATTGCCTCAAACCACTCACTAGGGCCTTCACTTTGTTACATTCAGCTCTAAAACAGAGGCAGGCTCCAAAACCATTAAAGTAGAAGGGAAAGATAACTTCCCTCAATGTGCTGGCAACGCTCTTCCTAATGCAAGCCAGGATACTATTAGCCTTCTTTACCACAATGGCATGTCGCTGGCTCAAGGTCAACTTGGTGTCAAGTTGGTGTTCACCAGGACCACCAGGTCCTTCTCTGCCAAGCTGCTTTCCAGCTGGTTGAGCCCCAGCATGTACTGGTGCATGGACCTATTCCTCCAAATGTGCAGAACTTTGCACTTCCCCTTGTTGAACTTTATGACACTCCTCTCTGCCCATTTCTGACCTGTCAGGGTCCCTCTGGATGGCAGCACAGCCAACAGGTGCATTAGTCTCTCTTCTCAGTTTGGTATGATCGGCAGACCTGCTCAGGATGTTCTCTGCCCCATCATCCAGGTCATTAATGAAGATGTTAAATAGTATTGGACCCAGTACCCACCCCTGTGGTACACCACTAGTACCTGGCTTCCAGATGGACTTTGTGCCACGGATCACAAAGCTTTTGCCACTACTGTTCAGCCAGTTTTCCATCCACCTCACTGTTAACTTATCTAACAATTACTTTGTCAGCTTGTCTATGCAGATGTTACAGGACACAATGTCAAAAGCCATACTAAGTTGAGGTAGAAAACATCCACTGCTCTCCCCTTACTCACCCAGCCAGTGATCTCATTGTACAAAGATATTAGGTTGGTTAAGCATGATTTCTCCTTTGTAAATCCATGCTGACTTCTGTTCACCTTGTTTTCCCTTATGTGTTTGGAAATTGTGTCCAGGATTATCTGCTCCATCATTTTCCTAGGGATCAAGGTGAGGCTGACTGGCCTGTAGCTCCCTGGATCGTCCTTCTCACCCTTCTTGAAGGTGGGGGTGACTTTTGCTCTCTTCCAGTTTTCAGAAACCCCCTCTGTGGCCTTTCAAAAACAACCATGAGTGGCCTTGAAAAGACAACAACCCACTTCCTCAGCACTCATTGGTCCATCCCATCATTCCCATGGTCTTGTGTATGTCTGGTCTGTCTAAATGTTCTCTAACCTGCTCCTCCTCCACCAGGGGTGAGTCTTTCTTGCTCCAGACTTTCCCTCTTTTCTTAGGGGTCTGGGATTGCTGAAGGCCAGTCTCATCAGTAAAGACCAAGGTAAAGAAGGCATTGAGTACACTGGCCTTTTTCACGTCCTATGTCACCAAGACCCCTGCCCCATTTAGCAGTGGGCCCACATTTTTTCAGGTCTTCCTTTTGCTGCTGATGTACACATGGAATGCTTTCTAACTGACCTTCACCTCCTTTGCCAGATTCAACTCTGGGTTGCCTTTGACTTTCCTAACCCCATTCCTGCACAATTGGATAGTATTTCCGTATTCCTCCTTGGTCACCTGCATCTGCTTCCACCATCTGAACACATCTTTTTATGTCTGAGTAGTCAAGTGCTCCATGTTGGAGCAAACCTAGAAATGAAATGGAGATGTTTTGGTTGCTCCCAGATGAATGTCTCTTTGAACCTCTCACTATGTCCACGAATCACTCTCCCTCCACTTCACTGACAAGTCAGGAGCCTGTAGCTGTGCTCAAAGACTTGCTACAATTTTCATGAACTGTAGCAATTTTATGTGGTATGTTGGCCAAATGCAGCTGCTTCTGTCATTACTCCTGCACAAAAATAGGTTTCTGAAGGAGGAAACCAAGCTCTGTGGTAGCTGTTTTGTACAACACATAGAAGCTGCTGGGATGAGTTGAACTGCAATATTATGAACTGCAGTTAGATGGCATGTACTGCTTGATGTGCCTCACCACTTCCTAGCCCATTTCTGTACAAATCAGTTTCTGTGCCAATGTTGGTTTTTCCATTAGTATGGTCTGTGTACTTGCAGAGGTACCCCAATGTAGCCAAAACACCTGTGATATAGGCACTTACCTTCTGATGATAGAATGTACGAACTGAATCCAAAGTGGGATGTGCATGATAGTCTCAGTGTCTTCAAATCAAGAATAGATATGGAAGTTTATTTCCTGTGACTCCTTTCAATGACACAACACTTCTCATCCACAGTTGTCTTCTGCATTTGGTGAGATGAATTGCACTCTTTTTTGACTGTATTTTCTCTGTCTCCAGGAGCTACTAAGCTGGACGAGAGGAAACTCACTTTCCAAGCTTAAGAACTGGAAGAGGGCTGCTTCAGATTGCAGCAATATAGTTCTGTGACTGTAGCTGATGTTTCCATATGTATAAGGCTTTTTAAGCTGAATATTAGAACCCTGGGGGAAGAGACCTGAACATACCAGGATGTGCAGAGTATTCAGCAGTCTTTTCTTGCTGCTGTAGGTGAAAAACACGTATCGCTTCAGTTAACAAAAAGTTTATCCCTAACTGCTAGACTGAGGTAGAGCTGCAAGAAAAAGGTTAAATTAAGGACTTCTGAAGCTTGGAAATGTGGATTCAGTTTAGGAAGATAGGGAAGAAACAGCAATTTCCTGAATCTGCTTTTGACAAAGAAATGTTGCTTCTCTTATTACTGTGTAAGCTCAAACAATGAGATCTTGAATCTCAATCTTTGGAGCCCAGCTACAGTACTAAGAGATAAAGCATTGGTATGAGCCCACCGAATAGGCATTTGGGCACAACTTGCAAAATTGCTACTACTTCCCTGTGCTCATGCTCCTCTGGAGGAGCTTCATCTAAACATGGCTTAACATGTCATTGTTGCTGTGATGCTCCAACCTCAGAGTGAATCCTTGTTGAAGGTGCCATAGCTCAGTGGTAAAGTCCTACCATCATCTTGAGCTTTCCATGCTGGAGCTACAATTTCAGGTGGCAAAGACATAGGATACAACAGAATAGAAATAGAAATAGAAATAGAACCAGCCAAACAACCCCAAACATGTTTTATGTAAAGGACTCTCCTCCTCTTTTAAAATATTCCACCTTTCCAACAAGCAAATCCAAGCCATTGGACAACTTTTCATCATGGAAAAAGTAATTTAGAGTCCAGTTCTGAATGTTAGTGCTTGGTCAACCTCTACTATCAGTGTTTTACACAAGTCCCTTCATTATGCGATGAAAACTACAAAACCTTTTTTTTTAATTAGAGACAGCAGCTAATTCTATTTTCAGCTTTTGACACTGACTTGAACACCTTCAAGGAAATAATTGTCTACTTGCTGACAGAAATTGTGGCCTTTATCCAAAGGCAAGAATGGAAGGTCAGCAACATGTCTCCAATTACAATGAAATTGTGTCCAGACTTTCACCCCAGTATCATTGAAAAGGAAACTGTACATGTTACAGCTGTCATATAAAGAACCTTAAGTGGAGATTGGCCTCCTTTTTCTCTCTGCTATTCTCTGTTTCTCTGCATAGGGCTGTGTGTACATGTATGTGTGTATTTGCCTTTCCAGTGGAAAGAATTCAAAAATATAAACAGGGCTTAAGGATATTTGTGTTAGGATAAGAGATTGGGGCACAGTTTCTGATTATGTAACTCAGCAGCTGGCAGCAGTCAGTGTAAATACAAATTCCCAGTTCTCTTGAAAGCACCTGCTTTTTCAGGCAAGGTGCCTTAGTGGAATCAGACCTGAATCCAATAACCACAGCATATGGTTATGTTGTCAAGATCTGATAATGTTCAATAATAAAGCACATAAGGACTATACTGTTTGGCACAGGATCCAAGAGGTCTTCGATCTGCCTAAATCTCATTAATCTGAATGGGAACTACATATTTAAATACCTTGAACATCTGGACCTTGAATACCAGTCTCAATCATACTGTGTTGTTTCAAGTGTTCAGTCATCAGCAAGATGGTTGCACTTCTGTGAATCCTGTTCAGGAGCTTACAGGGCCTGTTGTGTCAATTTCACAATTAATTACAGTGAATTCCTTTTTCTTTGACAAACTTCATGCTCCATTCAATTCCTGTAAACCAAAGAACATTTATCTGAATCATGGGACTGGTTGGATATCATTTGCACAGTCCCTGAAAGTGGCAGTCTGCCTTCCCTGTTACGTATATGAGGAAGTCCTAACTACAGCAGTTTTCTGGCAGCAGCCTAGCACCATCAGCCCATGTCTTAAGCATCTCAAAAAGCCCCAAGAATCGCATAACCATCAACCCTTTGGATGAGGCAGATGTGATAATAGGGCCTTTCCTTATTCTCGCCAAGAGACTGGACAACCATTTCTGATAGTGAGAAAGTACTGACCTCTCTCAAAGGGAGCACAGTGTGAGTCTGAGCTCCATTCCATGGGGACCTGAAAGAGTTCACCATTCCTTCCCAGCTGGAAGAGAAGCTAATGGTGCATGATTATCATTTGAACACAGATGCCTGAAAAGGGGAAGTTCAGCAAAAACACGGTCTGTGGAAAGGTGAAGAGAAGGAGCCAGGACTGCTCCACTGACAGCTTCAGTGACACCATCCTCATTCTGTCAACCCTTCTGCATGCTGGCAGGAAGGGTTGGACCAAATTCACCAATAGTGCCATCAGAGTTCAGTAGCCAGCCTGCAGGTAGTATGCCCTTCTAATGATCCAGGAGGGGCCCAGCCTGACCATGCAAGAACAACATTCCTTGCAATTCAGGTATAACTGCTCCAGCAAGGATCTGTGAAGACAGTTGCTAGAAACAGAGACACAATTGCTAAGTGGAGGGCCTGGAGTTCAGGCAAAGCTGTAGTGCTGTGTTCAGCAAGTTATATGTTACCTGAGCTGTCAAAAAGGAACTGCATGTATTCGTGGTGTGCACAAAAGAGGGATAAAATAAGCCAAATGGCAGCATGTTTGTAGCAGGTGAAGAGGACATGCTTACACCTTCACTAGCCATGGCCTAGTGCTTGTTGCACTGTTGTTATCTACAGGTGCACCACTGTTGAGATCTTAGGAACACAGCTGCCTTCAGAAGGATTTGCCTGTGAGCTTTTGAGAAGGGCTCCTGCCACTTCCTCTGGGTGGACAGTACCTCCCCTGGTACAGGATAGCAGTAGATAACCTGGGAGAAGCAGGGAAGCTTCTGGAATCCGTGCCCCTGACAGCAGGAAATATATTTGTAAAAGACCCTCTGGACTTCGGGCAACCAGCAAAACAAAGCCAAGCCAGCCAAACCACACAAGGGAAAGCTCTTGCACAGGTAAAGGAATGAAAACTACTGGAGTCAAGACCAAAATTAATATTGTGGATTTCAGTGCTTGTAATCCTTCAGTTGAAAACAACAACAAAACTGCTGGGAAATGCAGTCATATCTTGGCACTGAAGCAGTCTGTCACGTACTAATTCATATGCTGTCAGTATAGAAGGAACTACTCTTGAGTCAAAGGGCTCACTGCAAGCAAAAACTGACAAGAGAAGGGACAGGCTAGCAGTAAGCAGTAGATTTCCAGCTGCAAGAAGGCAAGTTATGATGTTGTTTACCCTCTTTCTGCAGAAGGGAACTGGAATGCTTTCTACAAGAAAGAAAGGCAATTAATCTAAAAGTGATGGGAAAGAAATGTCTCCCCATACTGCACTTCATTAACCTGTGGAATTGGATGTTGAAACATACCCCCAAGGCTGACCAGAAAGGCAGATTAAAGACTATAAAGAATCTGAAATATTTATACATCTAATGGAAAAAAAAAATACATAATTACATGCAAGAGGACAGAGATTATTTATGGAGAGCATAAAAGCACTTCTGCCTTGGCATACCAACTGACATCCAAAGAGACAGAAATTTCTTCTCAAATTTGGTCATTGTTTACTGTGAGGTTCCTTGCAAATTCACCTGGATAAACAGATCTAGTCACAGTCAGAGATGAGACTTTAGGCTAGAGATAATATTAATGCCAGCAATTCAAGGGATGGAAGGTGATCTTCATCTGTTTCACTGAGTTAATCTTTCAAGATGAAAATTTTAAAAAGTAAAAATACTACTCACTATTTCCTCAGAGCTAAGCATGCTTCCCTAAGAGAACAAAGTTAGCTCAAGTCAGCATTAGGTCAGGCTCTTTTTTGGGGCAGCTTTTTTAATTTACAGTGACCTTAAGTTTGGTGGAGGAAGGGAAGAGGATGGGATCCTAATGTTTCTTTAAAAGGTCAAAACACTTATGAAATGTTCAAATAAGGATCTTAGGCTCAGTGTCTACATGAAAAGTTGAAGTCGTTTAACTGAGTACATTTGATCTTGCTCAGTCAGTACCAGCTCCTAATGTGCTTGCAGTGGCCTCCAGTGAGCTGAACTCAGTTCACTAAATAAACAAGTTTAATCAACATGATTATAAACCCAACTGTAAACCACTTTGGGTTATCTACTGATATTAACAACTGCAGAGTGGAATCTTCTCAGCTGAATTGAGTCAGCCACAACATATGTGTTCTTTGCCTCTTGCAGTTTGAAGTAATATGTCAGTTTATACTGCAGTCATAAGCCATTTCAACGACAAAGTAAAAAGCACATGGTTTAGCCAAAACCTCACTTCAGGGTTTCGGGTTTCAGATTTCAGAGCTGCTCTTTTTCACTTTTCCATAGCTGTGTCTAACAGGTGAATAAAGTTTTCCTATGATACCTTGACAAGCATCTCAAGGATAAGATAGCTATGAATGTTTTCTTCCTTAGAATTACATGATCATGGAAAAGTAGCATCCCTTTAATCTACTAGCTATTCTCTTGCTGAGGCAGCCTGGAGCACACTTTGCTCTCCTTGCTCCAAGGGCACACAGCTGGCTCATATCCAGCTTGCTGTAAACCAGGACCCTGCTTGTGCTAATTCCGCTAGATCAGCACAGGGTTGTATTGCTGTACAAACGGTTAGGGATAAGCATTCTTACTCATAGCCCCATTTGGGCAACTCAAATGGGAAGTATTTGCCCTACCAAAAAAAAAAAAGTAGAGGGAACAAAGAAAATGTGACACACTGAGACAGTTGGTAAATTCAGTCAGTAATTCTACAACATGGAATTCAAACAGACCAATGACACTTTGGGTAGACTTAAGTTTAGGCATCCACTATGTAAATTCCTGTCCCAGAACAAATTGTCCAGATTTCCTTCTTATTCTGGAAAGCAGAACAGATGTGTGGGAGGATGCCTTTCATTTCAGCCCAATTGCAAGAGAATTACAGAAAGTAACAGGGAGTGCCCTAGGAAACATAGTCTCCTGCTAGCCTTGGATCTCATGTTGCAGAATAGCTAAATCGGTCAGAAGAACTGTGTCCTATTTCTCTCTGTCTGGAAAGGAAGACTTGATAAACAGCTCAAAACAGCCTTTTTGTTTTCCCTGCCTCATCTTTCTTAGGATTCTTTGAACAAAACCAGGTGAGGTAGACCTGCTGGCCCAGTCCCACCTAGAGGTCTCATAAACAGCCCTGAGATCCTCTGGTGCCCTTTAGGTGAAATGCCTCCCCTTCCCTGCTCTGCTCCAGCTCACCTGCAGTTGCCGCAGCAGTTGTGTGTGCTAAACTCACTCCCTGCTGCAGGCAGCATCAGTGCCTCTGGCCCTTCTCCTGCAGTAGCACTAAGCTGGGTGAAGGGAGAAAAGAAAGTTTCTACTATTTAGAAGGAAATTTGCATGGGTGTGAATAATATGTGCTATATTTGAGCTACCTTTCATGCAGCAGTAAAGATTCATATGGGAAAGCCAACAGTTTTGTACTGTCTTTTTGCCACCGCTGAGGATGAAAAAGCAATGTTAGCACCCCTTCCCAGGCCAGGCTGCAGAGGTCCACTGCTTAAAAGATAACAAACTAGCTACCATCACTTCTTTGCACAACACAATCTTAATTCACTTCATGCTAATCATACCCATGAACACAACCCATTTCTCCTTTATTAACTGAATACTTTGTTAAAAAAAAAAGTGAAAGAACACCAAGGAAAAAGTAAAAAGTAAAAATTAAAAAGTAGGAGGAAGAAACTTGGGATGTTTACATCTGGCTGCAATGGAACACTTGCATGAATGTGAAAAAGTTGGAAGTTAGAAGAACATGGAGAGATTGGTAGAGACATGGTAACACTAAGACAGTTCCCTTTACAAAAGTTACTCTTCCTTTGGGAGCACTCTGTATTAGACAAAACATATGAGGGTCAGCTCAGGACACAGCTGAAATTAAGAGGCTTCACTTCCTAACTAGGGACAGCATCACTATCATAATGTATCAGCAGGACTCTTTGCTGGATGAAGCAAGTCAGTTATCCTCGGAGATTCAGGGCACAGAATAAAGTAATAAATAAGGAAATAAAGCTACCTGGAGCTTTTCAAACACTCAAATTTGAGCAGCTGTATCGAAAATTTATGACTTAAAATGATTCAGCACTGTGTCTTCGTCAATAAAACTGTTGTCCAGATACAGAGCTGATAAACTGATAGGATAGCCTATTAAAGATATTCAACTAGGACTGAAGAGGAAACACAGACCTGTGGGAGACGTGGGCATCTGGAGTGGCAGCTGAAGTAATAGACTAAAATGCTTCCTGCCACCTACATGTAGGCAACTAAATCATATCGCAAATGAGTAGCTTATGATTCTTCTCTCTTAATTTCAGCTTTTGAGTGCATATTAAATGAAGGTGAGAAGCCCTGGGAAACAACCTGTTCCACTGCTTCCACACCACCCTTCAAGAGACACTGCAATCAGACCTTAAATGATGTACTCTTTTGGATATTGTCTCTGCCCCCACTTGATTCATCTGCTGATGTTGCTGCTGCACCAGCAATGTTGTCTGGTCTGGAAGCAGCCAGGCAAGAGGCAAGCAACATTCATAGCTTACCTGCTGCTGTGACAACAAAAACATCACATTGATGAAAAAATGTGCTTCATCTTTGTTCTCTATTTTCTATAATTCTGTGGGGGAAACTGAAGGCTTTTGATTTTTAAGTTGTACACTTTCTTCCTAGAATACACCTGGTGGCCTCTATGCTTTGTTATCTTGTAATAAATAAACATAGAAACTAAGTAGCCTTCCACTGGTTTAAAGTCATCGATAATTTAAATTTTAAAAAATCTAGTTTTTCACTCAAAAAGAGGCAAGTTGATCCAGGACTAGGGCTATAAATTGAGACACAAAAGAACTAAATGGAGTTTCTTGGATCTTATGTAAATCTCATGTGTGATTTTTTTATTGGATCACAAAATCTTTCTAGTCTTCAGCTTTAGATTTGACCAGCTTTCCTTCAGTTCACGAATTTTTTTTATGTCCACCCTCTTCATTTCTCCCCAGTCCATGCAAACATACTTAGTTTTGACCCAGCCTTCATTCAGAGACATTTTTTTCTTGTTTTGAAACCAAATTAGAAAAAACTCATGAGAAATATCTGGAGTTGTTGCTCTTTTTGTATTACAGATTTCTATTCCCAGCCAGCTCTACCCTGCTTCTTACTGTAAAGTGGGCTTATCAAAGGATTTCTCATGCCTTGCTCTGTACAGACATTCAGGTCAGGAGCTATGTCCTGCTTTTGCCATTCACTGTTGTGAAATAGATCTCTTTCCTAGAGATGACATTCAGATGGTGCCACAGTACCTACCTTTGGGAAACATATATTAACATATTAGTATTATATTATATAGTTCTTAAAATTATAATTAATAACTAACAATAATTGCTACCAACAGCTACTTACCAAGTTGGTTCACTTTGGATTTGCATGGAAGGGAGATCTGAACCCACACCTAATCCTGGATTGTAAGTGTTGATTCTAGACCTTAGCATGATAAGCCACCATTTGCAAGGTTGAAACTTCTTGGCTGGTGAGAAATTGAACTGGAGTTTACAGGGTTAGAAGGATGTGCTACACTTGTGGGAGGAATATACAGTCTGCTTACATGAGGGTAACCAAAACCTCTTCTCTTGTGCGTGGTGAGCTGTTGGTTTCTGTTCCCAAACTACAGTTGACTAAGGGCTCCCACAATCCCCAATTACATGCCAGAGTAAAAAAACCTGTGCATGGTACCTGTGTCTGCTGGGCAACGTTATGCAAAGTGTCATACATCTGCAGCAACTGCACAATCTGGAATGTGAAAGCAGGCATTTTCAAACCTCATTGCTTTATATGTTCCTCATATATGGAAAAGAAAAAACAACACAAACCATTTTAAACAGCTTAAAATTTTTAGACAATCAAGTTTTCCTTTCAAGGTTCAATTTGAATTCTACTCCTGTGTACCATTACAGCAGCTTTTTTACGACATTTCTGTTAAAACCCAAAGACAGCTCCTTTCCAAGTGTAATTTCAGCTTCTCAGTTACAGGCATTTTTCTCCACACAGTAGAGCAATGAATCAAAGTATTTAAATGAAGACTGCTGTAATATTTCACAGTTCTGCTAGAGACAAAAACACAGTAGCCAGACTGCAAACAGCCATGTTTCCTCACAGTCCTGTCAAAGGCCATGCAAGCATTTACATCTCTCTTTAGCACTGAAGCCCATAAAACATACCACAAATGTAAATCTAAGCTATGCATAAGCATCTGCAGGACTGGAACATGGAGATTTACCTTCAGCAAGTGCAGGTATTTTATGTGAGTTCTTGAGCATCATGGTGCAACAAATAAAATATTGTAAACTTTCTGATTCTCACTCAGAAATGATCTTTGGGTTTGCAGTGTTTGAGGGAAAAAGTGGAGTATCAATTCATTGAAGTTTTTGTCCACTACTTTTTTTTTTTTTTTTTTTTACCCACAGAAGCTGTAGCAACACCGGACTATTTTGAAATCTAGTTCAGGGAAACCTATGAGACATCTTAGACACTTTTCTAAGTTGGACTTCTTCACTCCTCCCCCCCCCCGCCTTTTTTTTAATTAAATGAGCTGCCCTAGGCAATTAGCCAAATGGGAATCTTTGCAAGTTAGTTTTCAAATATACTCAAGAGTACAGATAACA
The DNA here is from genome assembly GCF_000737465.1 of Haliaeetus leucocephalus. Lineage (NCBI taxonomy): Eukaryota > Metazoa > Chordata > Aves > Accipitriformes > Accipitridae > Haliaeetus > Haliaeetus leucocephalus. Next base: position 70,142 of record NW_010972623.1, read on the forward strand.
TCATACAAGATTTTTATCCTTGAAATGAAAACTAACACTGATTGATTGCACCTCACTGTAACACAACTTACAGAAAGAATATGACAGAAAACTTTCTGATAAACTAAATTGTAGGATTTGTTTGAGAAGAAAATGTTTTTTATATCACCTGGCTAAAGTTTTGCTGTTCCTTACAGAAAGGACTCCTCCAGTGTGCCTTAGCCATGGATAGAAACAAATCTCTGTGTAACAGAATATGGCTTGATTTAACTCTCCTAACCTGTGGCTGAGCAATTATGTCTTCCAAAAAGCAGATTAGCTAAGTATTTGCTGCCATTCAAGAACAAGACTTGGCTTACTGTAGAAGTACAGCTCTATGGTCATGCATTCAACATCACCCTCAAAAGTACAATCTTACAGAGGTCTGTCTTGCTGAGACAGCACCTAGATGATCCCTGGAGTTTTGCCTTGCACCACCAATCAATGAAATTGTAGTAAATGAGTTTTACTCACAAGACAGCAAGGAACACTCGGCAGTACAGCTGCCTAGCCATGCCTTTTACTAACGAGAGAGTGAAGAATACATTTCTACAGCACAGCCCTCAGCTATGTTCATTTCAGCACACCATTCCCTACTTAGTAACTCTCCTACACGTTATAAAATCACAAAATCACTTTCTACCCAAAGAAGGAGACATGTGCCTAGATGTAGATCACTCAGGTACCATTTTTAAATCTGCACACTACTGGGGATCCAATCACTGCCTCTGGGACAATACTCCAAGATTTGTTGCAGCTGAGTCTTGGGGACATTTAAAAAGCAGAAATGAAAATACAGTTAATCTCAAGTTTTTCTTTGATAGTTCAGCTAAGTTAGCATATAAACCCTGCCAAACAAGAAGTAGGACTAAACATATTTAATGGCAGAGAAAAGGTTCTGAGGTTGCAAAGAAGCAGAATTACAGTCTTCATTCTCAGAATTGCTACCTGCATGAAAAAAAAACCCAGTATTATTCTTTCCCTTCTGTATGCTTTCAGGAAAGCATAACCTGTTATTACTTTCAACCCTATCTACCCCTGCAGCAAGTGACTTCTCCACTCCCATCTCAGGCAGTACCAGGTTGTGCCTGAAACAAACATGTTTACTTACAAAGAGATCCAGGTGTTTACAGTGCCACGAGTGCCCTCCCAAATTTAAACTCTGCACAACAGACTAGCCGGAAGTCATTTGGGTTTTGCCCACCACCCAATGGTTAATCAGTTGCATTATCATTATGTCTCAGAAGTGTCTCCTGCTCAAAACCAAAACTCCTCTAAGAGAAACTCAGGAAAACAAGCATGACCTAAACAAATCTGACCAAGTATCACTCTGTATGTATTAGGGGAACACCATGAAGAAAGGGTATGTCATACTTTCTTGTGAAAGCTGAGCAAAACATGATCTAGGAAAACTCCGACCCTGGTTTCACAGCATATGCTAGGGATCCATTTCACCTCAACAAAACGCATTGATTTTGCAGATAATGTTTTCAGCTGACACTTCCCACTCAGGATATAAAAAGAGTCTTCAGAGAAAAGTTTCAGTATTTTGCTACAGTGGCCATCAACATCAGAAGATTTTCCCACTTTTGTTTTGAATTCTACTGATGTTTTTTAATGCTTCTAACTAGCATCAGTGCAGCATCTTTTTTTTTTTTAAGTTAGAATATGGCCTTTATCATTCTTGAACTAGGCCTTCTCATGGAATTTTGCAGTGCTATAGTGAGAATGACGTTAAAGCTTCAAATGTCAGTATAATCAGTTTACTTGCTCTAAATTAGATTCCTCCACTGCCATTGTTCATCCAGTAACATTCTTTGGAGAAGTTTCTTTACACTAGACTGAAGTCAGATTGGCCAACATCCTGAGTGCTGTGGCTGGGATTCATTACCTAACTTTAAACATCTAAAAATTAGGCTTCTAGAGTAAACTAAGAGTGAAGGCTCTCTCTGAACTCATCATATGAGACAAGGTGGCAGGATATGAGTGCAAGGGAGGTATTCATCACATTTCTCTGAGAACAGAGTGATTTGCCACCTGGAGATAACTACAGCCATAGCTTTTAGTGGTGTGTAATTTGATCAGCAAATCCCCTTTCCAATCTTAATTCAAAATTAAAATATGAAGCTATTTAACTTTGTGCTAGACAACAGTGATCTTCTCAGCCAGCAACAAGCAGTGTCAGAAAACCTTGGAGCTCCATATTTTCTCTTTTAATGGCAATCAACAGTACATCTTCAAAAAAGGATGAAATAATTTCAAAGAATGAAAGAGTCCATCTAATTCTAGATTGAAGTAACTGGCTGCAAAGCTGTAATTTGATGTCTGCAGCACAACTACATCCAGAGGTTTGAAGAGAAAAACACAGCATCAGCAAAACAGACTTCACTACATTAGTTTGTACTGACTCACAAAACAATAGTCTCCATAATGGTGTCACATCCAGCAAGTAAAGAAATCAGACTCCCTTCTGCACAAGCCATGCTTTACACATGATAAATGATCTCGTCTTCTGAGCCAAAGGGTAAGGAAAAAATACAACTCACATGGCATTGAGTTGTAAAGCCAGAAAACCACCAGCTTCACCTGATTCCCCAGGTACAGATCAACCTCTCCTTCACTTCCAGGCTAGAGCTGATTTGTGATGCCTTTGCCTTGTTTCAGTGCTGCATAGGTGAGCCTGAGCATTCCTGTGTGCTCCAATGTGTCTCTGACTGGCCTCATAGGCAAGACAGAGCCTTCACTGTGAGAAGCAGTGACCTTAGCTTACCTGCCCTCAGCATAAATCAAAAGCCTCATCCAAAACCTGCTAAAGCCACCAAGCCATGGAGCTGTGACCTGTTGTATTCATAGTTTTGGTCTGGGCCAGAAGGCAATCTCTCACACACTAAACATGTGCTTTTAAATAAAACAACCACTATCGAGGCATGTCTAAGCAGGAGGAGAGGCAGGCTGGCATGAAGCTGTACGTGAGAGCCTGTAAGTACACAGGACGAAGGAAGACAGCAGGAGCACACAAACACCCTGCAAAGGTACAGTGTCTTGCCAGCCCCTGTGGCAACAAGGATGAGATACAAGAGAGTGAGTCATTTCTCATCAGCCTACTTCCTACTTACATTACTATTATTTTTGTGCTATATATGTGCTACATGCTTTAATGACAAGTGTGGAAGTGTTGCTATTTTGAAAGACAGACAGATCTGAACTTAAAACAGTCTAAAAAGATTATCAGGTTTTGGACAATGAAAAAAAGTGGCCAGGAGGTGTGATCATACCAGTCTTTATAAAAATCTGCTGTAAACAGACTCAGTGCCGTGGCTGAGAATGAACATGCAGGTTCACTGCCCTTGAACTGGACTTCCTTGCTAAGTAACATGATTACAGGGCCAACTTTCTTCTGTGCTTTTGCTCCAATCCCTTAAAGCAGGGCTAGGCCTATGCTGGGGATTTTTAGCCCGTGAATGGAGCACAGTACAAAGGTACTCCAGGCAGAGGTCTAGCCATGCCAGTTTCAGCATTGTCACGTACTCACATGGTTCTGCTGTTTGGAGAATTCAGGCAGTTGTGAGTTAGCACGTCTGCACTATGTTTGTCCATCATGAAGAAACTGCATGATGGAAAAACATAGTGTAGACACTTGGGTGTGCTCAAGAAGTATGTTTTTGCCAAGACATCACCTTTTATGACAAGAAGTACCAGAACAGGTTAAGTGACCATGCTTTTACCCTCAATACTCTTGTAGGAGATGTCTTTCTTTTCTTCAGGTTCAGACTGATTGTTACAATTGCCTCTAGACAAAATGTAAATTCACCCCGCAGTCTTGGCCATGACATTTGATCCGTTTGGTAAAATGTAATCACATCCCTTTTTGCTTTGTGCTGGTGTGGATGAACCACCCTCTCTGCAAATCCCAGTTCATGCTAGGAGCTAGGATTTGTTCCCCTCCCTGTGGACAGTGCTGGGCACTGCACCTGTTTTTGCAGGGCAGTAATGTGTCTTTTGGTGAACAGTCACGAAAAGAATCCCACCTGTTCGCCTGTTAGTAAAACCCACCACTGTTAATAGCGCTAAGGGAAAAATCTTTCTGGTGATTGCCAAAAGAGATTTAAAACTTGGCAGGGAATACAAAATAGGTCCATTTCATTATCCAGAAAATAAAAAGCATTACAACTTCTAAGTTCACTGGTTTTGTCAGTCATGTCTTTCCTGCTCTTTGAGCCTGCATGCACTGGCATGAAGAGCAGGATGCTCCTTCTTACACTCCTCTTCTCCTCCCTGTGTGCCAGGAGCTGTCTGGAGCCAGAGAACATGGTTTAAGAATGCAACCTTCTCCTTCGGTGCCACCTCAGCTCTGAAAGTATGAAAGAAGGCCCTGATGTGAGCATCTTTGTGCAGCATGTGTATTGCCAAGGAACCAGTCAAGTCCCATGGGAATAACTATGGGAACAAGAACAGAGTTTGGCCCAGTTTCAACATCAGTCTGTGCATGAATGCTTTGCTCCAGGAATAACAAGCATAAGACAGCAAATCTCTTGCGCAGTTATGCTAATTCCCTGCAATAATCTGAAGGTCTGAATGCTGTGGTTACAACATAACAGCCCAAGAGCAAACTGCTAGACTCCCCCTTAATGGTGCAGGCTCTCCTGACAACTACAGATCTCTCTGGGGCAAGATAAGGAGAGGCAGAACACTTTTAATTCACCAAATCGACTATTCCCTCGGAAGCACTAGGAAAAGGCACTATCACTGAGAGAAGACTCACCCTGCAAATGCAGGATGAAGACATAGCTGCTCTCTGCTGTTGCAGGGATGAAGTATATGACCTCAACTGGTACTTGCAGTGTCTGCAAAAGGAACAAGACTCATAGCTGAAATCAGACCTGGCAAGGGTTTCTACTGCCCTGAAAAATCTTGCATGTGCTGAAGCACAGAGCAAGAAAAGAGCATCTCAAGCAGTTTTTTTAACTTATTAAATAAAATTTGTGCTGCTTCTTCATAGTAGCCCCTGCTCAAAAGGTTGTCACACAGTCACTTCAACCCCATGGAAATCCTTAACACCACTAAGAGAGGTAGACCCATCTCATGTTGCAGCCCATTGCAATTCAGTTATGCTTTCCTTGTGCTAGCTGAAGAATACATGCAATTTTACAACAGCTCAAGTCTGACGGTTTAAAAGTATTTTTTTAAGGATATTTTTCAGCTGTCTGTTCTTAGACCTGGCTGACTGTTCAGTTGCATGAATGTTTATGCCAGTACAAGCAGAGGAGTGGGAACTGGAATGCTAGGGTGGGACCTTCCCTTTGACCACCAATGTAGGCTTACAAAAGTCTAAAGTGACCAGAAAACCACAGGGGTTTTTATCGAAAGCAATACCTAGAAAAGAAAACATCTTGTTAATACCTAACCTTGAAAATCAGACCATGCCCCTGAGGTTCCTAAATGTAAGCTAAATTCTTCAGAAAACCACTTCCCTGTTCTTCATAAAACCACTTTCCTTTTCTTTCTCTTTATTCTCCATCTAGTAAGCTTAATAACACAACAAAGCAAAAGAAAAGTTGAGTCCTTGACAGTTAGGTGACATTACAACATAAAATTGAATAGTACAAATTAGAGCTTTATGGCCTCTAGGACTGCGAACCTTGTTTGAGGCTTAAGCATCTGGATGCCAAATTTCTGGGGACTTCAAAGATAAACACTGATGTACAGCAAAGAGGTAAAAATGCAGCAAGGGAGAGCTGTTATGAGAGAAAGCTTAGTGGAAGAGATTTTCAGGAGTTAGCATAATTCAGAAAACTTACTCCTACCCCTCTTGAAAATATGTTTATATAAATAGGCAATCATTCTGCACTTCTGTCTGTCAAAGATTGCCAGGATAAGGCAGGTGGGATTTGCCTGCCTAAGGGGAAGAAATTTTACTGGAAATCTTTCTTTGTCCCTTGGCTAATTGCAGATTCTGGCTCTTTTCTGTAACATGCTAACATGACTTTGCAAGCTGATTCTCCCAAAATCTTAAGCAAAAATTTGAATATATGATTCCAAGTTTCCTTATTCAACAGAATGTGTGAGCAGCTGTTGCTGGCAATAGGGCTTGTGTATGTTCTCAGCAAAGAGCTCCTTAAGTGCTTTTTTGAATAGGGATGGATTAATGGACTGAGACTCCAAAGATGAGTACAGATAAGAGAGTCTCTGCGTTTAGCAAAATCCTTCTTTGAAATATGTTTTCTCTCCCAGCTTTCCCTTTGGGTCACATCCAGTTTTTGGGTGCAGGAGAAAGCAATCTCACACACACTTGTGTCTGTCATTCATAAATTCCCCCTGAAGCTCAGCTTAACCCTTTGCTAGAGTACCAGTCTAGTTTAGTCTTTCCAGAAAGCTTTATCTATCAGTGAATCCCAGAGCAGCCCTCTGCAGATCCCTGACTGCTCAGAGACAAACAGCTCCCAATCCACTTACCAATATAGTGTTACACTCAATTTTTTAATAAAAGTATCTGATACAGTCAGGAAACACTACAAATGGCAAAAGCATTAGCTTCTGAATATAGAGAATATCTGCCAATGCATCTATGGATCTTTCTTCCCTTTTCACTGCCAGCACACATTCTGTATAAAACCTACAGGGCTACGCTTTACCACATGGCTATAAGGACACTGGGCTTTGCAGGTTTTGTGTGGATTATTTCCTGGACTTCACGGTGTAACCATTGTATTTAATGCACAGGCTCTGGACTCTTCAGCGCTAATGGAGAATATCCGGTTTTCATCCACCTCAAAGTATTTCCAAATCCTGTCAGCAGACAGCTAGGGTTCATCAGACTCAATAACATCCTTGAATTAAGGCTTGGCCATCTAAATTGCTGCTTACACAGAAATCTGCACAACAATGACAGCCTTAGCTATCACAATATAGATATCAATAACTTAATAAGTCCACAGAGTTTTCTTGAACCAGCCTGGAGACTGGCTCAGCAATTCAGATGAAGCTGAGATTCACCAAGGGATTTTTTTACCATTATGAAACAAACATGTCCAAATATTGCTCTTCTCATTTCCAGGTGTTTCTGGATCCATGCAGTTGAGTTATTCTGTCAAAAGTTGTTTAGGTATTCTGTGTTTCTGCTATGAGAAGCTGACACACTCTGAATGCTGCCAGACTTATGTTGAGAGCAACAACTACTTCCATACAGGTTTCCTCCCCAGTGCTCATGTCTCTTGCACAAAACAATTCAAAGACTGTAATATAAAGCACGTAAGAATAGTCACTCTGGATCGCACCAAAGACCCATTTAGTCCTGAATATTAGCAACACACAAAACCAGATACCTAAGAATGCATGTAAGGTCAGGAGAGACCTGCAATGATACTATTGCAGAATATTATCACAGATGTGAACAGTTTTGTGTCTCTGGAAACTTCATAAGCCACAAGCATTTTTCTATATATTAACCACCCTCCAGGTGGGACAGGACAAATTCTCTTCCATGAATTTGCCCTGTCTCATTTTGAATCCATGAAAAATCAGCCCAATAACATTTTGGAGCAAGGAGGCCCACAGCTTACCTACATATTATGTGAAGAGCCATGTCCTTTCCTTTGTGTTGAACATGCTACTTTTTGGTCTCACTTGGAGTCCCCTATTTCTTTTACTATGAGAAACAGTAACTTCCTTGCTTACTTTCTCCATTCCTCTTCCTATTCCCATCAGTCAACCCTTTGCCAGCCTAGAGCATCCTTGTCTGCTTGAGCATTCCTGCTTTGCTCCACACCTTCAAAATCCCTGCATTATGTACATACAAAGCACCACAAGGCCCTGGTACCAGTTGGAGACCCTGAAAGCTACTGTAGGACAAATAATAACAGATAAGAAAACTGCAAAACCAAAACTAACATTGTCCAAAAATGATTAAAAAAGTAACTGGAGGGAACAAAAGCTATCAGAGTATCCACTTCTATAACTTTCTCTTCAGTGCAAGGCAAAAATCACAGCAGTTTCCCTTTGCATTTCAACCATTTTCAGACAAATATGTGAGTAGGGCTGCACATCAGAGAAGACACTGATGTTTTGCTGCTTTATCAAAAACTGTGGTCATTGTGCCAATAAATCACCTGTGTACAGCTGAGCATCAGTAGAACTTGCTATCAGAAGCCTTAATTGTCCCACTTTTCCCTCTGGTAAACTATGTGAGATTTGAAGTACTCCAGAAACAGCAAAAAGTGAATCTCATTAATCATAAAATCCTCTTATGACTGGACTGACAGCTACTATGAGAAATGTCAGCCTCGAGTGACATAGACACACAGAAGCAGCTTGTAATGGAAAAGCTGCCTCACCTGTAAGTAGAACATCATGAATTAGAGGCGATAATTGGCCCTACAAGCAGAGAATAATGTCATCATTATTCTTACTACCTGTCACTTTAAATCTTGGTATTAGATGATGGCTCTAAGATGTTCACAGCTAAAAATTTGGGGCTTCTGTCTGTGTGAACACACTATCCTCTGTCTTTTTGAAGTGGAGGCTGCAAATAGCCTCCTCTCTTGACCACTAATTGGAGTGCAATTTCAGTGTGAGAAACTAGCATGCTTTGAATATGACTAGGCTTGCTATGAAGTCAACAAGGAATTCTGTGTGCTATGGGTTTTTTACCTTCATTTTCCAGTTAGATCTTTACCTTCTGAGAATAAGCCCTATTGACTGGAAGAAAAGAAAATCTTTTACCCACTCATACAAAATCTTCTTTGTATAAGAGCAATACTGGAAATAGCTCAAATTATTAAGATCAAAAAGGAGAAGTGAAGAAGTGTTTCAATTAAAGGTTGTTAGCATCTTCAGGATTTCTGCTGTGAAGACTTCTTAATCTGTTGCACCCAGCCTGCTCCAAACTCTGTAAACTGAAAAAATTCATGTTAGATATAAGTTACAAGTTCTTAAAGGAGGAGCTAGCCACTGGAACAGGGATGACACATGATATGACAGCATATGATGTTTCTAATGTAATTTTTTCATTTCATTAGAAGATGCAGATGTGATACAGGAGCTGCTGAGTGAACACACAAGGCCTTTTTTTACGCTAGCATTAATATTACAGGAGTGTACATTTCCTCTTGCCTTGAACTCTGATTTGGTGCTGCAATGACTTCAGTGTAGATAGGAAACACCAGAAAATGCCTACTTTGTGCAGATGTACAAAGCAAACAGCAAGACCTCCAGAGTCAATATCACTCACTTCTGCAGAAAATGCTATACGCTCCTGATAATAACCACAAATTTGGCTACAGAAGTCACACAAATGCTGGCCTGTCATACAACACTGGACTTTGACCTGACATTGTCCTCACTTTGAAATAAACTTTTCTAAACTCTCTATGCACGCTTCTCAAATTAGTGTAATTTTTCTTCAGTGGAGCTCCTCGTTAAACTGGGTCTGGACAACCTATTCAAATACAATTGTTCTTCCTGAGAAGAATCTGTAAGCACAGATGGTAGCAGGATACATCTGGATTTGTCTGCAAAAAAACATAATGGGAGTTAACAGTGTAATCCGACCAGGACAACTGAAAGGTAATTTAGGGTGAACTGCATGTGGTCAGGACTCAGAGATCACTTACCAAATGTTTGCTGTGGTGCTGGAATAAAACCCTTATTTGTCTGGTGGGTACCAACTTTGTATCTCTGCCACTCTCACCACCTCTTGTTTGGCCTGGCCCAAATCACTTCAATTCTGGGTTGCTGGTTTTTTTCCCTTAGTCACTTCCTGTCCCGCTGGTTTTGGAACACTTTGGAAGTAGAAATTATCTCTTCCTAAGTGTGCTATGTCTGTCATCTTGCTTAGGCATCTAATGTCAGTATTCTGAATCATGGTGCTTCCCCTGGAAGTGACAGGTACAGAGGAGATAGAGTGCACCAAACTTCTTTCCCTGAACCACCTGCAGGAAATTCACAGTATGAATTTTCATTCCATTATGATGGGGAACATTTTCACACTCTCTAGTCTCATCAGACTACTGACAATGAATTCATATAATATAGGAATATATTCCACACTCATCTGACAGTGAAACTGTTTTTTCCTGCCAGACAATAACACCCTTTTTCACCAAATGGACTATTTCTTGACAATCTACACTCATAAGTACAGCCAAGGTTTTCCTATCTCCTGAACTAGGCTAAACAGTACCTGTCTTCAAACTGAGTGGTGCTTTTTTCAGTAGTAAAGCAGCTGAAAATCCAAGCACATCTGCACATAAAGAACTGAGAATGTAATGTAAAAGTAGATGAGGGGATTTAAAAGCGGCCAGTATCACAGTTACCAAAGAATTACCTCTTTTAACATCCAATTGTATCACATGAAAGATGGGGAATCAAAATTGTATTTGTCTAACTTCCTTGATTTTTTATTTTAATGTTTTTCCTCACAGAAAAAAAAGAAGACCCAATCTAATGAAATGTAATTAATCACAAGGAAGATGTGTTGATTCAAAATCCACAGAGTTATAACTTAATTAAAAAGTACTAAAGAAAAGCAAAGACTTCTGACTAGCATTAAAGTGAATTTCATTAAAATCTAAGCAAGACAGAGCTGCATTGCACTAATCAAGAGACAACATTTCCAAGAAGGACTCTGGGCTAGCTGACAACCAATGCAGTTAACAGATCTTTGCTGGGAGAAAGAGAAAATGTCATCAGCCAAGGAGGGTAGTTAAAGCAATCTAACAGGAGACAGTGGCAGGACAGGCAGCATCATGGTAACTCAGTCTGCTCCACCTCATGACTTGTCTCAAACACCTTGCCAAACAATTGCTTAAAGCCATAGCACATCTTGCAACTCTGATACAATTTGAGAAGGTATAGTTAAGATTGCAATAATTTATTAGGCTTTGAAATAAACCACATATGGAGAGATAAAGAAATTCCTCAGTTTTTAAGCAATAAATATGATTGGTGTGCAGTCCTAGAAAAGAGTCAAGAAGATATTAAGCAAGTAAACCTGTGATTGTGTTTCCTCATCTCTGAAGTGAGACACAGTGGGTCAGACACTATCTAAATTAGGTCTGCAACCATATAACATTTCTTTCACTCCGGGGGAATCTGTGGTATGGTAAGAAGGTGGGATTTGGAGCATCCAATTCCCTTAGACTCCTTTGGGAGCCAAGAATGTCAAACCTGAATACTGAAGAAACTCCTGAGATAGAATTGCTGTCTATATAGTTAAAAGAGGAATAATTTCTCCCATTTCTGAAAGTCTTGAAATTTAGGATTACATAGACGTGAACTGGCAAAATAAATCCATTTCTCAGATGAAAAGGCATTCTTCAAATTCCTTACTGGAAGTGTATTTTACAGCCAAAGTATAAACATGATTTGAATCAGAGAAGGAGCTAGAGCTGGGAGGTCCATCCCCAGAAAACACAGTCTATAAATTAAGGAACCAAGAAAAATGCCAAATACAAGCCTGCATCTGAATCTTAATGAAACAGTCCACCTGGAGAAAAATTGTTTGTAAGGGCCTTGGGCATGGCATGAGGAAACTGGAACGTGAACTCACCACATAAGTTTAAGGTAGCCATGGACAGATGGATTGTCCCAGTTCAACATCAGAGGGGTTTCTCTCTCTAACCTTTTGGTGCCTGTTTTTCTCACCTAAGAAGTGTCCCTCCTAGGGTAACAGGCCAGCACATAAAAGAGGTGCCTTTTATAATGACTGTCTTCACATTATCTTGCTTTGCTGCTGATACTGGAAAAGACTGAGGGTATTCTGCTGCAATGGTCTTTTCAGCAAGTGCTGTGGGAAACCTGATCATGGACACCACAGAAGCTTGCAGAAAAGAGAGCTCTTTTGCTAGCCTTCTTGAAAGAATATACACATTACTTTCACTGAGAATAGTCCACCCTTCTTTTCACCTTCGTCTGTGGGTTCCCATATCTTTATAAATTTAAATATAAGTTGCCTGGCTTCCCTTTTAAAGATGTCTCAGAGCCTGCTCGTGTCCTAGTGTTCACCTCATGTTGTACCTTGGGAGCCATAGCAGCTTCTCAGGACCCCTGCAAACTTCACTGCAGCAGGATTTCTAAGGATTGTTAAGACTGAGGCTAGTCAGATGAGAACACTTGTCCTGTCTGCAATGATTAACATCTGTATAACTACCACATTGTTCTTCTCAGCCCTCCCAAGCACTCCTTTTGCTGAGATGCCTCCCAAGCTAAGCTGCAGGGATAACACAACAATATCTGCCATGATAATCAATGTTGTCTCCTTGTTGTGTGTAGTCTTCCAGCCCTGTCCCTCTGTCTTTTTGTGCCTAACACTCAAACTGGATGTACTCTGGAGAGGGACACAGTCTTTATGCTTTGTTTTGGACTGCCCATAGAAAAACCACACAGCAGCAACATGGGCAAGGTTCTTAAACACAACATCAGGCAACTTTATAATAACAAGTTTTAATTTCAAATGTGGTTGGTGGTATGTCTGATTTTCTTCAATCCTGAGAACCTTTGTATCAGATGGGATCTGGAAATGTGTATAAAGGGGTCTCAAAAATGCACACACACACATCCATCTATATATTGATGACATGCTAAAGGGAGCTAGCTAAAAACCCTAAATGTGCAGTGGATCTGCTTCCTGTCTCAGCTTTCCATAAGCCAGCATGTTTCTAATCCAGCTCTCCCCTTCTCGCATTCTCTCCTCTGAGCTTGGCTAGTGCTCTCAACCGCTAGGCCCAGATGCTGCCAGAGCACACAACTGCTTTCAGCCAAAGTGAGGTCATCAGGCACAGCTCACCAGGGGCAGCACGCCCTGCTTTCTCCTACCTCATCCTACAACAGAGCACATGTCCAGCTGTTTGCAAGGAGAGACATGGCAGCAAGTAAACAAGTGTCCTGTGGTCCATTCCTGTGCAGCACAAATGGGCCAGAGAGGAGAATATTCTGCAGGCTATGGTTTTCCATTGTTTTTAAAGTTCTGTTTGTGATGAGCATGGGCACAGCTCTGGGCAAGGATTCACAGTAATACAGAAGAACCATTTTGCTGTGGGTACGCTAGCTCTGGGAACCAAAGTAATAGCCACCAAGGGACAAACCATCCCTTAAAGCTTACCACAGCTTCAGAAATGGCTGGAGCATGACCAGCAAGTCAGGGAGTGCTGTAGGCAAGTAGCACAAAAGACCAAGACCAGGCACCCTGTGGAAAGTTCATGTGACCAGGAATAAGCATGTCAGATCTGTGAGCTGGAAGAGCATGGTAACATGGATGAGGGGTCTGTGGAGGGAAACCAAGCCCCTCATGGTGGCCATGCCTCCCTGTTTTGGGGAGTCAGATGGCAGACTTCACCCAAGCTTTCAACCCAGACCCCACTGGATTTTTTTTAAATATCCTTTTAACTGTCCTTTCTACTGCTGGAGGCAAAAGGGCAAGGAAGAGTCTAAATCAAATGCATGTGGCACATTGGGATAATTTAAACAGTTACTTGGGAAGAAACCGAGAGACACTGAAGATATTTTTCTAATTTGGACAAAACACTCAACAACCTAACATCTTTTTTTGGCAGCCTGTGGAAAGGAATCAAGCCCTCTGAAGTGCTGGGAAAATTTGGAGCTAGTTAATATGTGTTCAGAATTGTTTCGGTTTGTGGGTTGATTTGTAGTATTTTGCCTTTTTTTGTGTAACTGATTTTGTTTGCTGCATGCATTCAGAGCATGGTGAGCCCTGCCTGCTCTGCTGAGTCAGACACTGTCTTAAATCTATGGTAAGGATTGCCCACAGAAAGCAATCTAGTGAGGCTTTCTTTTGTGCAGGCTAAAACATACTGACTCTGCTGTCTTCTGAAAAGCTCCTTTGAATTATTGTGGCTTTATTTTTTAATTGCAGGTTCTGACTTTTCTCCAGAAGCATGACTGAATTTTCACTCCTGATTATTAAGACTTCTGAAGTTCTTGCACAGGCATTCTTTGATATCAAAAAGTAGAAGAACTGTGATAATTACCAGTGAAGAATGGAAGTCCTTAAATTAGCACAGAGAGTCAAACTCATTTTTTTAACATGTGAACAAATCTGCAGTCAAGGGGAGACGTCCTGCTTTGCCTTTGCTAATTTTAATATAGAAAGTTATACCTTGAGGATGCAAGCAATAAAGTGGAATGGTACAAGTGAAATCACAGTCCCTGCTGCAGATATAGAACAGTCAAGATTTTATTAGCAAGAATACAAAAGATGGACAAAAAAGAGACAGAGGTTCAGTTGCAGAAAATACTGATGGCTATGCAAATGCTGTATTTAAAAGATCAAAGATAAAAATTTATTAATAATTTTTGGAAGTTGTTTACAAACAAGTGAGGAGTTGCATGAAAGAAACTAAACTGTTCCTTGCAATAGAGATAAATGATAAATATTCTGTATTTTTCCACATTTGCCTTACTAATCAAGCATCAGTTATTTTCTGGCTTCATTGGTATTGTTTATTTCTCATAATTAAACAGATTTTTCTTAACACTGTCAGGACAGTGCTGCACCAGCACAGGGTTTCTTAGCAACATCCTGATGTTGTAAATACAAAACATTTTTTCATTATCAGAGTAGAGTGATTTCTTTGATATGTACAGTGACAGTATGATATACTCAGCATTAGAAAAATGTGTAAGAAAGAGCTTTTGGTTTTTTTACCAAATACCCTTTTACAAGCTAGCTCTAATTTTACATTACCTTGGCCTAGTGTCTTGGCCTACAGAGCCCACAGAGTGTTTAGACCAATATCAGAGGCCTATCGTTTGATCTTCAGCATGTTGCTATGTAGTTGTTAGGGATGTAACAGTGCTTAGATAAGGCACAACTAGGCAGGTGTTATGAACAAAAGGGGGTATTGGCAAAAATAACACAACTAAACTGGTACAAGAATATTTGCCAGCTCATGATCCCAGTGTACCAAGTCATCAGGAAAAAAACCTCATAAGCATAGACACCTGAGAAATAACAAGCCTTTGATCAAGTAAGAAAGGAATTAGCATGTGCAGCTGACTGGACCCCATCATAACCAGTCCAAATGTCTGAAACATACCATACACATAAACAGAGGTCCAGTGGAGTTTACGGAGGAAAGCACTAGGAGACACCAGAGGTGGATCTCCAGGAAAACCAGATCTGAGGCTACCACAGATCTGTGGAAAGAGACAGCATCCCAACAGGAGAGGAAATATTAGTCACCTGTGAGGGGATCAGGACAGGATTTGAAGCAGTGGGCTTAGAGTCACAACTGCTGTTGCCTCTTCGGCTGCCATTGGATCCTGAAAGGAGAAATGCCATTGACTTACAGTGTCACAAGAGCTATCTAGAGTAAATGGACAGCCCTGATTACCCACCAGGCTCAAATAAGGAAATGGGGATATCTGGGCCTGGTAGAAGAACTGATCACCCAGAAATTTTGGGCCCTTATCCAAGATGTGACTATGCACTCAAAAAGCCCCAAATTATAACAAGTTGTCCACACAAGATAGCTTGTCAGATGCCCTGTTCACACATGGTTCTTTATAAATTGTTGACAGTTGGAGAAGATGAAAAGCTGCCTTTTAGAGTCCCATCCAGCATGTGATAAAGATGGATGAAGCTGAAGGACAACTGAGTCAGTTTGAAGAAGTGCAAGCCACAAGACTAGCTATTTATGTAACATTACAGAGGAAATGGCCCACATTATACTTGCATTCTGGCCACCGGGATAGCTCACACTGTGGAAGTAGAGGAGTTGTTAGCAAAGACAAAGAAAGCCTGTCTGGTGGCTAAATTGTGTTTTTAAAAAAACGCAGCATAGGAACTGGAAAAATGCAATGTCCTGGTGTGACACATATACATCCATATTCCCAAGGAAAGTGCCACCAAAGAACATATCAATACTCATCAAGGGGTCCAAGTTGTTCAGATCTCCACAGTCAACGGAAACCTGGACTGACAACAGAAAGGGCAATTGCTTATAGCTCTATGGGCCCATGAAGCTTAGGAACATTTAGGACAAGATGATACCTATCTCTGGACAGATATAGACGGGTGGACTTGTACAGATGCCATTATACAAGGAACAAAGGACAGTGCATATATGAAAAAGAAAGCTAAACAAGGAAAGAAACTGAAGCACAAAAGATGATATTTGAATTCATTATTTGGAGATATGTAGCAAACATAACACATTGGACTTCTGTGCAGTACTGTTAGGGGACATCACTGTGTCCTAACCATAGTAAAAGTGACTACAGGCTAACTGGAAACTTATCATAGAATCCAGTAGCCTATGTCACTACTAGAAGTACAATGGTAAGTCTAAAAAAAAAATGTGCAGACATAGGACATGTCAAAGAACTGACTCTAACAGTAGTTCTCATTTCAGAAACAAAACAGTAAAGTTATGAACAACTAAAACATGGACTTAAGTGGATGTACCAAATTCTCTCTTACCCCCACCTCTCAGGGAAACTAAAGCAATATCTTTAATTATCAACAATTTTATATGAAATGAAAAAGGACTACAAAATGTACTAAGATGTAAAATAGCTCTCAGCATAAAGAAAAACGCAATGTAAATAAGCAGTTCCAACTTAAGAAATAAATGGATGCAACCTTGAGTAATAGTAACAAAAGCAGTTTCAACAGTCACAATTTAAGCCCCACCGTAATAACTTAATAGCCTTGAAAGTTCTTTTTGTTTTGATCCTTTGAAGAACAACTTGAAAAGAAGCAATCAGACATAGTGATAAATGTTAGTTTCAGTAATGTTCTTTTAAACAGATGTGTAAATAACAGAAAGAATCCAGAAGAAAGTATCTAGAAGATAAAAAGTTTGAAACAAAGGAGAAGCCGGCTAAGTGCTACCTATACTTAAGCAGTCAAAAGCTGAAAAAATTGTGGGTTTAAAAGTGCACATGAAAGCTTGAAAAGTGATAGTGGATAGTAAGATAATATGATCAAACCAAAATAAAATAACTTTGAAAGAAGATAACATAAATAAGTGTTATAAGATACTCATACTTAACTAATAACCAATAGGTAGATAAATCGAAAAATTTCAATCAACTCTAGTACAAGCAGCAGAACTCAAGATACCTGTATTCTTATATCTTTTAGAGAAAAATAATTTCTAATCACTAACTGAAACAAGAGTATTTGTGTAACATCTGCAGACCCACCAGTAGAGTGGGAAGATGGAACATGTTCTCTCCCACCTGTGCAAAAATTTAAATCCAGTGCTACTGAGGCTGTAATTGGTAGTCACACATATCATACACCAGTGATCACACTGGCAGTTGTTAAAAAACTTTCTAAAGATAGTATGCAATGGACAGTACCCAGCTATGAGAAAGGAACGTACCTAAAAAGTAGCACCAAAAATCAAGCGGAATTAGAGACAAAAATTGCAAAATTATTAGAAAGCCTAAATTCCCACAGAGGTAGAAATCAAAATGTTAAATCAGCATGGGATTATACCTAAGACTCCTCGCAATGTAGCCACTGCACTGGAAGTCCATTGGCAAGATATATTCTCTAGTTGGAGCCCAAACGCTAATGCCTTATTCCACCTGCTTGCTTACCCCATTGTCATATTATTAGGGGCACTTAAAATCATAACTGTTACTGCTGTAGTCCTGCATACAAAGACCTTCAGACGGTTGCAGAGGATATTATTTGTGATGTAAGTAGCTTCCCACTGTGTATCATTAGACAAGTGAGTGTTATGGAGGTGTAGAGCAAGGGGTTGTTTAGTGTCCCAGCCTATAGAGCTGGCATCACTCGAGTGTTTAGACGAGTATCAGAGGCCCATCGTTTGATCTTCAGCATGTTGCTATGTAGTTGTTAGGGATGTAACAGTGCTTAGATAAGGCACAACTAGGCAGATGTTATGAACAAAAGGGGGTATTGGCAAAAATAACACAACTAAACTGGTACAAGAATATTTGCTCCATGACTGACTACACCCATCATTGAGCAATATAGCTCAGAGAGGACCACGGGCCAGGAAAGATCCAACTGCCTGGAAGGTGCTCTCCTCCTCATCAATCTCATCCCACCTCCACCCGAGAGGGAAGATGGCATGATTCTGCCATGGAGGACCTCCAGGGATGCCTGGGACGAGCACTGCAGTCAGCACCCTGCTCCTCCCAACTGCTGAGAGCTCAGCTCCTGTCTAGACAGAAAGGTGAAGCAGAGATAACTGCTTTTATCTGACTTTGTAGTGTTCTTTGCAATATTAGTTACTGTTTCACAGAGGTAATAAACACCCAAACTCCTTCTCACGGATCCAGTTACAGTGTAGTAATTAACATGTGAACTTAGTCTGTCCTGACTCAAACCAAGACACCAGGTTCCAAACATCTTGTACAGGAGTAACAGTGTTGTATGGAGCAGTAGACAAAAATCATGATAATGCTCTTTCTTGGGTAATACAAACAAAATTGTGCCACTGCATGGAACTACATAAACTGTAGGAGCCTGCTCCATGTTATGATCTATAATGCACTTTTCATAAAATTTATAATTTCTGGGTTTTTTTCTGTGTTTTGAATCTACATGGCCCCTCAACTTTGTATGTGAGAGGCACACAAAGCAGTCTGGTGGTATGAGTATTAAAAACCTTGTCTCATAGCTGAAGATGTAAAGGCACAGACTATGCAAATTATTTGTCCAAGGTCACAGAGACAGTCTAGGAAACTGATACTAAGTCTCCTGAAACGTTGGGCTCGTCCTTAGGCTGCTTTCTGAACCCTCTTTTCATCTCTTGCCTCATGTTCCACTTTCTTGCGGTGAATTGTTTCATGAAACTGTGTCACAAAACCAGTCTAGATGGGGCAGGATCTGGCACTACTCTAACATCTTGTCTTAACTTGCAGATTATTTATCACAATTTAACTCTCAAAGCCACAACAAATAAGGGGCATCAGGTCTACACTGACCTTTTGAAGCCTTCGTGTTTAACAAAGCAGCTAGCATGCAGACAGGCTGTTGTGGCTTTCATATTTATTATTGTTTTACTTGCCTTGAAATAGTATCTAAATGTTCTTTCACAAATACTTGGAAAGGTCATTTAGATCATACAAACCTCTGCATCTTCTGTTCACTAGCTGTCTTTAACTTCCTCAGGCCGCCTTCCTCCATGAATCATTGCATATATAAAAAATACGGGTGGAAGGTACTTTATATATATATCTCTATGTGTGTGTATATGCATATCTGACAGATATACCATAATTCAGTAGTATAAAATATACCCCAAAAAATTTATCAGTTTTCTTTTAAAGTAAATTTTTCACTTTTTCATCACTTTCTGAGCATGTGTTACAAATAAGCAGAATATGATCTGTATCCTGCTGCAGTCAAGTTCTTTGACTTTGGACCTTTACCCTAAGTAGGTTTATGTACTTAGGTTGCATCTGAGCCAAGGTTTGCCCACAATCTCTAGCTGTGGGTGTCTCTGTGCTACCCTTCCGTGGGATTTAGCCTGAATACAGAGAGCTGTTTGCCCTTACTAGTGCAGGCATTTGCTCTGTTTGTGTCTCTGTCCTCTTGTGTAAAATGACATCAACAATTCTTCACACATGTTTTTGAGGAAATCTCATTATCTTGGGATGAAAAACATCAGGTAAATGCAAGGCATTATGCTTAAACCCATCTATGGATAAGGCCAAAGCATAACATGCTTTTATTGCAGCTGGAAGTTTCAGATGACTGTAAGTGGGAGCTGTATGCTTGTCTCCTCTGGTACCTTTTGAAGAGCTCATCCTAAGAGTTCTATGTAAATCAGACTGTTGTAATACAAAGTCCTTCTGAGAATATCTTTTCTTTTCCCAGCTAGGAATTTGATGTCTCCTTTCCCAGTGCAAGTGAGCTGGTCCCTTCTGCCTTCATATGTATTTGGTTTGGAAATTAGACAACTTGATTCCATGGCTTTTCCCATTGATATCTAGACAGTTATTGCTAAGACAAAAATGTTAATTCTTCACAGCTGGTACATTAGGCTATGTGTCTTCACAGTGTTCCTACTGTGATTGGACTCCCAAGTAAAAGGAGCAAATGAAGTTAAATCCTATTTATACAGTCGTGCAGCCTTTCTATAATGCTGCATGCTTCTTAAAAAAGGAAAGATCTTAACATATTCAGAAAATATGGAACAAAAGCATTTCTAAAACTGAGTTGCTCTAGAGCAATATTAATGAAAAAATAGTGAGTAACAAGACTTAGGGACACAGTGACTCCATACAAATAAGTTCTGTTCATGCAAGTGCCCTTGTGTGACCTTGACCACAGCCTAATCCCTTTGCTGTGCCTTGATTTCTTTTTATCTCTCCTATTTAGCTGCTGAGCCCTGCAGGGGAGGGATACACAATATCTAGCATAATGGGGTCATGATCTTTGTGAGGGTTTCTCACAGTTTTTGCAATAATAGTGATTTCTTCCTTTCCAGTGGCAGAATTGCGTTAAACCATTTAGATTAAGCTAGAAGCTCCGTGTTTTTTCTCTTTTGCCATTGGCAGTCCTTGGAAGGCCCTGCTGGCTTTTTGCCGTGTAGTTGACACTGTTTTGGTTTTATTGCTTGTGCATAGGCAGTGGAATTCATAAGTGGGCTTATCCCACTGTCAGCCTATACCTGTAAAGAAGATGGAACCCTGGCTCTAGCAGAGCATGGAAAGATATGTACATTATTGCTTCAGTCCTCTAGAGGGAACTCTTACTGTGTTTTAAATCTCTCTATGCATTTCTCCATAAATGCTGCAGGCTGGCCAAGGTGAGGGAAGAGCTACAACCTCTTTTGCCTGAATGAAACCTGGCAGAATCCCACTCACTGGAAAGCAGCAGTAGTTGTCTTCAGGTGACGATGACTTCCAATTTGCCAGAGCTCCTTTCTTAACCTAGCCTGGCGTTTCCATCCCTAAGAAACATGCAGGACACAGTGGTAAGTATCCCCCAGATTTAGCTGGATTTAGATCTTCTCCAGTCCTGTTGCTGTGTGTGCTACGTCACGTCTCCAAACTGATGGATGAAGCTTGAATCCTCCTGTTTGTATATTGGCATCAGACAACAGAAAACTTGGTTCTGAGGGTTTAATGCAAGAGATTGCCTGGGGGGCTGGGGGGAGGATTGAGGAGAAGTGCAGAGAACAGCAACTGTACTGGAAACATTTCTAACCCACACCATCCCTCTGCGAAGCTACCTTGCTAGCAGCAAAGGCTGAGGCCCTTTTTCCCTAAGGATACTCCACTAGTTCCCATAAGCCCACCTGTGACAGGAACCATCACTTAACTCAGTAGTGTCACTTTCAGGCCTGAGTAGGTTTCAGGGTCCGTGGGCAGCAAACAGAGAGAAGAGGACTTCTCTGTGGGAGGGACAACTTCTGCATTCAGAGGAGTGCGGAAAGCAGTCTTTGTGGATATCATGGGGTCTCTGTTTTGGGCCAAGCTGGTCATGATGGATGAGTGCAACTCTGTCACAGGACCTCAGGGGAATGACTGGGTAATAGGGCAGGCGCCCTCCCACTCCCCTCTCTAGTTCTGTGCCTTTCCTGAAGACCAGTGTCAATCTGCCAGCTTCTCTGATTACCCTTATATGGAAAAGTAATAAATCACCACTTCTGTTCATATTGCTTTGGTGCAATGCCAGCCATCCTACACTCCACAGATGTCTTTATAGGGAACAAGCCATGACAGAGTGCAGTTACAAACCCAGTGGTGCAACCTTTGACTAGCTTACTATTGGGAAAAGGGACAGCCATGAACTTTGCTGAGTCAGCACCCTCATTAGGAACAAGCAGGATATTATAATAAATCATATAAAATTATTATTATTATTATTATTATTATTATTTCTTCTGATGGAGAAAAGTGAAAAGCTAAATCTGTTGGCGTTGCATACCTTCTCTGCATTTTGTGGAATTCTCCAGTCCACCAACTTGGCCCTCTGGTGTGAGCTGCTTCCAAAATCCTCCAAGAAACAAAGCGTGTTCCGGCTCGTAACTGAAGTTAAGAGCAGTCTGAAGTCCTCCCACTCAGCTGGATAGATCAGATGGTGAAGAAGGCCTGTGTGTGCTGTAACCAGAAAGAAGAGTAATAATAAAACCACAGCTTTTTGTTCTTTTCAGGTTTTTAAATGAGCAAAGATTTGCGATAGGCAGGGATTTCTGATTTATCAGCTGTGCTCTGTGAGGGAAAGGCATCAAAACAAATAGTCACCAGACAAGAAAATATGACAGATCAAAGAGAAATTACCCACATTCCTTGTTTGTAGGCAGCTGTATGTGAGGACTGCCTTGTGTTAGCGCTGCCAAGGGGCCTAGGTACATGATAGATTCAACTGTAACAACAAAAGGAATCACAGGAACTAATCTGATTCTACGAACCCTTCAGCAGGATAAAGTGAGTGATCAAGGGGTGGCTATGGGCTGTATTAAGTGGCATTCATACCATACCTAAAAACTCAATTCTTCCACCGCCTGATTTCCAGCTTCTGTCTCATTTGTTACTACTACGTGGCTCCCCTGAAGAATTTGTGTATGTACCACAGGGTGCTTAGATCTCTCTTAGAGCTGAACCCAGGACTTTTCTGCTCTTCTCCATTGCTCTGAGGGAAGTCATGACAGATATATGCCAGAGGAGTACACTCTTCTCAAGGAGCAAGAATGGATTAACAGAGCAGAGATGCATAAGAAACTTGCTGTTCCGGGGAAGAAGCTGCTTTGACTACTTCCCTTTTTCTGCCTTAAACTGGATCTGTTCATACTGCCTTTACAAATGAGGACAGGACGTGAACCCAAAACCAGTCCCTAACTTGTGTAGACTCAGTACTTTTTCATGTGGAATTGTTCCATCCACACTGTATATTGTGTCCCGTATCCCCAGGACTCAACAAGTAATTGCTTTGTTATTTTAACTGTATTTGTTCTGGGGCAGTCATTCCTTTTCTCTAGCAAGAAGGCCCTTTTTGCAGATCACCATGACAATGCTATGCTGCTAGGCATGTACATTGAATTATGTGTGTCTTGAGGGGGGCAAAAGAGATTTGAGCATGCAAGTCCTGCTGAGACAAAGCTGAAGGACTCTCATGTATGTGCAGTACAGTACAACTCAGACCAGACAGACAGCTTAGACCAAACTGTGCTCACAACAGCTGCCTTTTCAGAGGGAAGCCTAGGAGCTACATCACTTGTGTGCAACATGATCAACAAGAGGGCTTGAGCCCAGGAGTGAAGTGGGGACTGAGCTAGCTGAGCAGTTGAATATACACACTGCAGAACAGGCAGTAGCATGCATTCGCTTTTCTATGTCAGGGCAGCTGGGTCTGCTTTTTGCAATTGCAATTTCTCTGGAAAGCCTGGCAGAAGTAGGAGGCATGGTAAAGTACAGGTTTTACAGCATTGTACGCAGCAGTCATACATGCCACTTCTGGTTTGGTGCGGTCTTCCCAGTCCTGCATCTGCTTGCACTGATGTGCTCTCCTTAAGTTCACAGCCCACCTCTCTTCATAGTCATTTAATGAGGGATGCTAATCATAAGCATGGCTGGCTGTGCTCCTTGCCTACTCAGGAGAGAAACAAAGGGTGGAAAGTTCCATCACTCTGCTGTGTGGGCAACCTCACAGCATAACTCGCAGAGCGAGGGAAATTCATGTTTTCAGAACTTCTGTTCCTCTGACAGCACACCACATCCATCATCAGAGCATCTTCCTTCTCTAGCACAGGGGAGGAAGAAACCTGAAACATGGAATAATCTGTGGAAACAAAAGGAAACAGGAAAATGCTGACTTGTGAATCCCAGGTTATCATGTGGCTTGCTACTCAGCTGCTGTACCTAAATATTATCTCTTACTTTTCCTACACCTTCACAGGGCCCAGCACCTCTGCCTTCTGGGACTAGAGGGAAGAAGACATCTTTCCCATGATAGCATCTGTTACTTGGCACTGGGGACAAGTCTATATGTTCAGCTTTTGGAACTTAATGATTTCGGGCTTCCAGAAATAAGTTATCTTTGCTTCAGAAGCAATCTTCCCTCAGCATGGAACAAATGAGAAATGTTTTCTCATGAGCTGAGAAACCATTAAACCAAAACCCACTGAGTGTGAAGACATTCCTAACAGTTAATTAGCCTCTGTCCGCCACTTCACTGTCCTGGGATCTGGAATCCTTTTAATGCTCATTCACCCAGTGAGACACTTGGGCTGTGTCTACACTGCAAAACAGAGTGGGTCTCACAGGGGGTCTAGGTACACTGAACCACAGTGTAGGACAAAAACAGACAAAACCAGCAAAGACCGATTGCAAAGCCTTAGCTTAAAGTCTAACTCACTCAGCATGTTAACAAATGAACATTCAAGGACTGTGTACCTTGGGCTTCAGTATAAACACTTTAGCAATAGTTGGTATCATTTAACATACTGTGCACCTGCATACAGTTGATATACAGTTAGATACAAAAAATCTACTTCAGTGCTAGACTTCTCAGTTTATCCAGAGGCCTTCACTTCATAAACTTCAGTAAATCCTCACTGTCACTACTGAATATTTTGAGTTTCTGTTAAGGCAAAGTGTTAAACTTGTTAGAATAGAAAATCAAAGATATTATCTGTGTATCTACCATCTAGGAAGTTTCACATTTTAGGGTATTCCACAGACAAAGAAAAGAAAAAAGAAAAGTGCCCACCTCCAGCCCTTTTCTAAGTCCAATGAGCAGAGAGAACCTTACACATTGACAATTGTTTTTAACCAATTCTTTAAGGTAACCCTAAGAACCAAGACATTTAAATAAACCTTGCTTAAGTGTACTAGAATTGCTCTAATTTGGAAGGTGAATAACCAGTAAATAGGACTATCACCTAGAACATATGAGAATGGCTGCACCAGGTTACAGTTTTTCCAGCTGGGAATCCTTCTCTGACAGTGGCTAACAGCAAATACCTGCAGAACAGAGCAAATGCAGCCAAGTTTCTCCAAGATGCTTTCCCAGCCTCCAGTCATCTGATGCCCAGGGATTTCCAGTACTACATGCAATATTGTTGTGCATGACAGCCCTAGACGGACTTTTCTTCCATGAACATTGTCTGATCACTCCTAAACCACATAATCTTTTGGCATCTAAAATTCCTGTGTCAAGGTGTCCCACCTTTAAACCACATGTTCTGTGAAATACATCCTTTAATTTTCTTGAGATTTTGGGTGTATCATACATATCTTGCTGTCACCATCTAGACTGGAGGTATGAGGAGTGAAAGTTCCCACAAGTCTCCTCAGCACACCAGGGTATGGCCCAGATGTCCCAGGCTGCTGCTTGGGTGAACCTGCTAGATTTGCTGGCCACATAGCATGGATTTTGTGTATTGTTAGACATCAAGTAGGATCAGAATAATACATCTCCCTTTCTTGAGAATCCCCTGAAAGGTTTTCCAGGCAAGATGAGCAGCTCACATAGCAGCAGCATGGCTGAGAATGCCAGTCTGTGCAAAGGCACACATAAAGCACTTGCAAAGCCCTTTCTCTCCCTCATGTGCTTCTGTGGCAGTCTGGGGAAAATGGGGTCCATCGTGTCCTGAAGGATGCCTGTGGCCACCTAGTCTTGAGGTCCAAGGTCTCACTGCAGGGTTATTGGCCTGCAACAGTGGGGCAAGAAGTGGTAAGAAAGGGGAAGAAGACCCACCGTCTAACAGTGAGAAAGCCAAAGCACCAGCCCCAGGGCTAAGCCTAAATTTCATGTGGCAATTACCTCAAGACACTATAGAAATGCTCTGCTGCGCTCCTCAGCACAGCAGGGTTCAGCGTTTCAGACCTAAGGGATGCCATGCTGATGGCTCCCTGAAATGGTGGAGTGATCAGAGATCAGAAATGGGAAAGAAGGGTTGGTCAATGAGTATGTTGCTTTGTTCCCTTTTCTTTCCTAGGACTCAACTTGCTCTTGAAAGTAATCTTGAACTGGTTTTTGCCATGGTACCTTTTTACAGTTATTCCAATTTTTAAGACACTTGGATCTGAGGTGACTGGAAAATTCTCTTCTATTCTTAATTGTGTTCAAAGTGCCTGGCAGGAAAGCAGCTGATGAAAGAATTTTTATGAGCACTGGGAGACCTGCTTTCAGTTGCTGAACCATCTATGATCTCTGTAGGTGAGTCATTTAATCTACCCCACTATCTCTGTTCTGACTTTCTTAAATAGATTCTAATGAGAATAAAACTCATTCATGCTTGTTGGGTAGGCAAGCTGTAGGAAGGTGTGGGCCCACAAGGGCCTACATAACAAAGGCGGGGGGGGGGGGGGAAAAAACTATGCCAGTTCAAACCTATCCTCACCAGCAGTGTCTTGGGAAAAAAAACAGTCTTTAATCTCTATATGAGATTGTTCTTCAGACTGCCTGGGTCCATAGCCAAAGCAATCCTGTCGGACATGTTACTTCTAAAGCCAAGTGCTCAAAACAGTCTAGCATCTTCCCTTGGCACCAAACGTTGTGTTCACCGCTGCGCAAGCAGCAGTCACATGCAAATAGCCCTCTCGCCTCTTCAGCAGGAATTTGTCCGATAGTAACCTTTCTCCCCTGAAGCTGCGGCATTGTTTAATTCCCTTCTCATGTTAGTCTCATGGTGGGCTACTTTACGGTGGCTGTCAGGCAGCAGCTATCCAAGTGAAAAGCTAAGCAGGGAAAGGAGCTTAGAGGAGTCAGTATGCAAATATGTATATAATCCATGTATGAATATAAACATATATATGTAGTGATTTTAGAGAGGGGTGGTACTGGAGGCTGCTGATCTCAGAGAGTTCTGAGAGTCCCCTGGAAGCACAGGAAGGTTTCATTTCCATGGTGGAAGTAACTGGCGTGGGCTCTTTGACATATATTTGTGTATCTTCCTCTTTACTCCTCTCTGGTTTCCCCCACGTGCCTCAGTCTGGGAAAGCTTCTGCAGAAAAGGAACAGCCAGCTTGAAGATGTAAGAGGGTCAGATTGTGATCACAAAGGAGAGAGGTCAAGGAGGCACTGGAAATAGCTGTGCCCCTGAGCATTCATCTGTAGGCTAGGAGTGGGGGACAAAATATGTTTGGGAAGGCGTGTAACGTGACAAGGCTGCAGTGAGTAACTTCTCACTGCCCACTCATGCCATTTGCATGCCATTTCTTCCTAGTCTATATTGTTTTCAGATTGCTTCCTCTTCCAAAGCAAGTGGTTCCCCTCTCTGCCTACTGGTGCTACCTGCTCCATGCCTACCCGCACCAGAAGGGGAAGGGCACACATCTGCAGAGGCTGTAGTTTTCATAGATGGTGTTGGGGTCTAGCTCATCACTACATAGCACTGTTAAAAAGAGCAGCTAGCACTTTAGTTCCTCTTATGGCTCTCAGACAGCTCTAGGTCCTTCCTTCAAGATTCCCCACCCTTCTAACTGAGCCCTCTCCTCCTCTCACGGACTTATCTTCTCACCATGAGGCCTCTGGGGGAGACAAACAAGTCTCCCAGGAACTGATAATGTGTAAAAGAAACATTTTTCAGCATGTGGTCAGAGGGAGACATGAAGCCTACCTACAGCTCTGTGAAAATACCCCAGGCTTATGGCCTCTTTTCTTCCTGTAGAAAATATACAAAGGATAAGTCTTTTAGGGAGCAGTAGTAAAGGATTTGTCTCTCCAAGAGAAGCAAAGTCTCCTAAACTTTGTCCACCTGATTCTGCCATTTACCAAGAGAGCACAGTAGATCTCCCAGAATAGCTGAAGCAACCCACTAGCTGCTCCATGCAATGTAAAGAGCTTGTGCATGGTTGCTGGAAGTTTTCTTTGGCCAGGGCTGGCAGGAAATTTAAAAATGTGCGTGTATGTGTGTACACAATGTATAGTACATTGTAGTACATTGAGCAGAGATGTGATGGACAAGTATAGCAAAGGAGACTGCCAATCTATTCTTCTCATATCAGCAGGACCTCAAACATCCACAGGGAGGGTACAATGCCAGACCACTGGCCTTCCTGGGAACGTACTTTGTAGTGCTGTAAAAGGCCATTTTCACCTCTAGCTTTATTCTGAGGTATTTTTCAGTCAAAGAAGAAAAACCTCTGAGCCTAGAAACACTGCCTGTCAATTGTACTTTTGAACATAAAAGAGAGGAAAGGATGAGATTCCTAAGTTTACTGTTAAGTCATCTATGCCTTTAAGGAAAATGGATTGTTCTCACGATGCCTGGGGGAGACGAGGAAGAACTGGGGTCAGTAACAATCTAAGACAACATGTCTGGTAAGGGATGTGGTAAGAAGTTGAGAAGTTCAGACCTAGCTGTGCTGTGAGTGAGTAAGAAGGACCCAGCTAGCTAACTACCACAACTTCACAGGGCTGGGAGGGTGAGCATGCATGGTATCCCAGCACTGCACAGCAGTGACTAGCTTATCTTCAGCATTCAGTCTTCAGAGTACTGAGTTACTAGGAAAGCTTTTTTCCCCCTCTCTCTTTCCCTCACTGGTTTTTAACTTTAACAAATGTGAAAGGTGCTGATAAATACTGCAAGTGAATGATACAGTATTTACTCACTCATGTTCCCCCCTGTTTGTGAATTTATTTGTCTCAGCATTGTCAAAGAGCAAAGACCTTTCTTACATTACATCATTGCTCTTTCACCCAGCAATAGCTGAAGCCCAAATATTGACCTTCTCCTCCTCTGCATCCACGCTTGCTGCTTCTAGCTGCTCAGGGTGTTACACTGGACCTTTCTTTCTGGAAAAGTTATTCTCGAGTTTGTACTCTGTTGTTAATTCAGCAGAGGCAGGAGAAACACAGCCATGTTTCTTGTCAGCCTGCTTGTACTGAAGAGCTGTGTGCCTGGCTACTCTTCTTTATAGCACTTCACATGGCTGTGCATGGTGACAGCAATATTGACGGGTTTTCTCTAACAGGAGAAGGTGGCACAGAGTCAGTTACCAAATCCATGAAAGTGCTTTCGTAAAGGTAACAGAAATATTGTTAACAAAAGCTGCCTTGTGATGTGTTCTCCTGTGTCAATCCTTAACCAAAAGATGTGGTTTACTCTTGAGCCTGGATCCAGGCTATTCTCTAAGTTTTGCATGCACTATCTGTTTTCTGGCATAGCTATGGTCACATTGCAGATGGCTTTCGTTAAGGCAGAGAGCTGTGCAATGCTTCCCCCAGAGTAGGAGCACTTGAAATCCCCATCTTGAGTGCTACAACAGTGATTTAGGTGTTCCCACAGGTCAAGATGTTTCACTTGCTCACAACATACATTTATCAAGAGATAGGAGTAAGGGGCCTTTTACTGTCTCTGCTTTAATGTGACAATCCTTCACTACTGGATTGTATTGATTCTTTCAAAGTTAAAATTTATCAGTGTAGAAAGGACTTGTATCATAGGAAAGAAGTCCAGGAAACCGATGTTTACTAGGCTCAGATGCACCACTGACCAAGCTTGACCTGTAGGGAGCAGACAATTAACCCTCTTCTCCTGCAATCAAACTGGTTTTAATATAGTTATGGGGATTCATCAAGTCCCTGTTCCAAATCTTCAAGCATCTCTTCCACATACAGCTGAATTTATTTCCCCTCACCATCAGTTTTTGTAATGTAAGAAAGTCTAGTCTGGCACAGTGGTAGGAGAAACCTGAACTTAGTGCAATGTTTCTTCCATGGACAGCCTTCCCTTCCGTCCAATATAGAGTGTACTACTTAATTCAGTGATGAAAGTGTTTCTCTTCAAGGATTTAATATTCTTTGTCTCATCTCTAGAAACATTAAATATAGGACTCAAATTCAGCTATATAAAGTATATATTTGGGGGTTCTTTTGACTAACACTAGGCAAACATGTAAAAATTAGTCCTCCCAGCAACACACATACAGGATCTTGTAGGGAGAAATGTGTTCCTGCTTAACAACACTGTATGTACATCAGCAAAGAATACTATGGAAAACAGGACACGGAGTGAAGAGGATATTCTTTACAGGATATGGATCCAGAGTCCTCAAGATGCCATCCAACTGCACAGAGGAAAGTCCAAATAGAAGATTACTAATATTTCTTTAAAAGAACATACAGTGCAATCAACAGAAGATGGTTTCACAGGTGGGTCCTCTTATTCTAATATGTTAGGTGATCAACTCATGGAGGACTTGGAAACTCCTATCTTGTTATCTCAATATGGTGCCTTTCTTTTCCCATCTGTGATGGCCTTTAGACCAAAAGCTGGGGTTAAAGGGAACCTAATAGGAAAGGCAAAAATTGTTGCAGGGTCCTTAGAGAAGCAGCTGATGCAGGCTCATCTTCTAGCTGGCTGGAGGGGGGATAGCCTTGCAAAGAGTAACACACAAATTCAACAGGCTCTTATAAGGCCATGGGACATAATGCACAGGGGCATTGGTAGGGGGAAGGATGCTGAATTCTGCAAACTTGGTCAGAAGAGAAGTGAAAGGAGAAATGGAAAACAGGATTCACCAGCAAGCTAGTATAAGTTTGGGGAGAAGGTCATAGAGGCTTAGTCATACCTACACAAAGATGTCCAAGCATCTGGTCCAAGCTTGGTAAGGAAATACAAGTTCTCCTCTGTGGTTATTTAAAAGCTACTTTTCAGAGCTCTTTGCCAACTTGGTTACACTTTGTCTGCAAGAAAATACTCCCATGTAACCACAGTTATCGCTACCCCTAAGATGCCCAAGGAAGTCTTGAAGGCAATGGGACTACTACCCTGATGGCTAACAAGCTGTCAGAGAATGGCCAAAACCAAATGAAGTGATGGTCAGGGACCAGTCATTCAGAAGAGGCACCACTGAGTAACTGAAATGGCTCCGAGGGGGTTGCTTGAGCACTGACAAGAAGCCCCAAATAAACATTATATGGAAGGTTTGCCCTCTTGTGATGCCTCCCATACAAATTCAAAATGATGCTTTCAAATGCAGAGGGGGAAAAATGACACCCAATTTTGAATGTGATTAGCCGCTTAAGTCTTCCATTAAAAATAGCCACAAAAATGCCATTATTTTTATGCTCTAAATTTAAATCCACACACATTAAGTACGGGAGTAAAGTTACTATTGAAAGAATGTTCCCCAGCATTTCCCTAATTTCTCCCCAGGGTCTTTAAATTCTCTGATGTTAAAAGAAAAACAAAGAACTACAGCAAGGTACATGAACACAGGTCTAGAA
Organism: Haliaeetus leucocephalus; assembly: GCF_000737465.1. Classification (NCBI taxonomy): domain Eukaryota; kingdom Metazoa; phylum Chordata; class Aves; order Accipitriformes; family Accipitridae; genus Haliaeetus; species Haliaeetus leucocephalus. The sequence continues at coordinate 101,286 of NW_010972623.1, forward strand.
ATAAAAAAAAAAAAAAAGCAAGCATCTTCCATTACTTGAATCAGCCATTGTGTAGGCATTTGCTTACTCCATCACTGCTCTGTGCTCAGGACGTTAAGAGAAGACTGATATTGGAAGTAGGTTTTTTTGTTGCACTGAGCCTAGTCTGTGTCTCCTGTCTAAGGCCTGGGAAATAAAATCAGAGAGATTAAGATCTGCTTTTTACCCTTGTACCGAAAAGCCTTGCAAGCAAAGGGCAAAATGTTGCCAAGATAAACAAAAAAAATTTGGCTTAATTTTGTGTCTGGGTTATAAATACATTTAAAATGGAGAAAAATTAGTCATATATAAATAATAGCTCGATTACATTCAAGAATATGTGGGTGGGTGTTCTGGGCAGAATAATTTGCTAAGGCAGAGCTCTTCTTCCTTGCTTTTCCTCTTCCTCTTAATTTATTCTTCTTGCTGAATATGTGCTTTTTAACGTTTATTTATATCTTGATCTTCATTCTGTAATCTGGGTGATCTTTCTATAATGAGTCTTTACACACTTTTCTTTAGGATTGGTTTGTTATGGACTAAACATTTTTAATAGATACCAACACAAAGTAAAACACTTAAGTGTATACCTAGCTTCAGGTGCACACTTCATTTTTTTGATATCAGAAGAATGTGTATTTAAAATCAAGGGAATGCTTAACAGCTTTAGTGTGCTAGTCTTGGTATGGCTAGTACATTACAGTACTGTACAACCTGCTGCAACACCAAAGACCCCCTCTTCCCTCTTGCCTCTTAGACATTTCTGCTCTTTCTTTTTGCTTTTTGTTTTGTTTTTGTTTTGATTCTTCTCAAAATTGATGCTGACATGTAACATAATCCTCCAAAATTTAGACTTCTGTCAAGCATCCTGGCTGTTGAACCTCCCTCCTACAGATCAAGAAACCACCTGCTCTAACTACTCTATTTCCCATTTTGCAGCTTGGCAGCAGTGAAGAGTTTAAGAATCAGTGTGACCACACCTGGCTTCAGAGCAAGACACAGCAAGGGTCTGGAAGGGGCACACCACTTGAGACATGAGGGTAGGTGCCACATAGAGCAGTGAGCTGGAATTACATGAGAGCATCTCTGAGATAGCTCCCATCGTCCATGGGAACATCTGGCCTGCCAGCAAGAAGCCGAAGGCAAACAGTGGGCTTTGCTCAGGATTGTCTTAGTCTCATACCCTCCTACAGCAGCCCCTAGATATTAAATGAAGTATTATGTACCATCTCTCTCTCTTTAGTTTTAATTTTAATTGGGTGGCATTTACATCACTGCAATTATGTTGTTTTTTCTGGCATCCCATAGATAAGCAAGTCTGTACTAGCCAAGGGATGATGGCAATATTTGTGAGAACTCATCCAGAGCTGGTATTTAACCTAGTGCTTGAGCAGATCATGACCTGACATTGTACGTACTCAGTTTGGTAACAATCCATAGGAGGAGCAAAGGCAAGAAAGCTTGAGCTATGCTTTCCTTTCAAAACTGGGGTATCATGCCAGGTGTTAGTATAGCACTAAAGAGCCCACATTGTCAAGAAAAAGACTTTTCCCAGCCTCAGTGGGGTTTGGATTAGGCCTCACACTGTGAGGGCAGAGTTAGCCTTTTCACCAGGAACACAAGTCTGGTAGCCCTCTCCTCACATCCAGAGTCAGCCATGGAAGAGGTTTTTAATCCCAAGGATTAAGGGAGCCTTGTGCAGCAGCAACCTCCCAGGCTGCGGGAGGAAACCTCAAAAGCTTCTGAATGCAGCATGCCACAGGAAAGAAGCAAGGGCCTCACCAAAGCCTGAGGACCTGGCAAGGAAACCTGAAGTATTTTTTTTAATGCTTCTTTTGAAAAAGCGTGTCTATTCTTAGCATCTTTTCAACCTGTTCTAGTGTGGAAATCTGTTCCTACTGCTCCTAATTTCTGTGGTGTACCTGTACATACAAAGAAGTGAGCTGGCACTGGCAGTCCTCTCTGGGAGTGTCCTTGTTTCACTACTTAGAAGATTCCAGGTTTACAGCTAATTGTGGGTAAAAAAAAGCTTTGGTAGGTGGAGCAACACAAGATGTGTCCTCACTTCCTGGCACTTTTGAGGACAGACACATGGCCAGCCAGGCTGTGTCACTGCTCACCGAGTGGTTCGACATGGTGGGGTGATGAACAGTAACAGACACTCTCCAGAGTCATTGGGGAGAAACGGGACTAACGATATCAGGTTACTTCCCACAGGAAGGGCTTACAATGAAGAACAAGGTGTTTATCTGACATGAATGGTTGGGAGATTACATCATTGGACTTATACTGCACCCACACACTAACACCTGCTACACCCAAAGTGATCCCTCTTTAGCATCTGCTTTTCTGATGTGGATGCATTGTTCTGGCTGAGCTAACTTGAAATGATTTAGGGAAGCATCCTGAGCATTGCTGAGCAGAGATAGCACCACACACGGATACAAAGGCATTGTTGAAACAAACTCTACATGGGATGTTCTGCCAAATGGTTCCCTTCCCTTCCTCTTCTCATTTCCTTGTTCTCCTTCAGTCACTGGAGAATGCTAATCCCTTTAGAGGTTCATGTGTAAACTGGTGACTTTCCAGACCTGCTACAAAAATGACTTTTCTGGAAAGAGGCAGCAATGGAAGATGGAAATTTCTTTCCTGGATGATGACTTGGTGGCAGTTGGATTTGTCCCCTTGGACCTGAGGATTTTAGTATTCCTATGCTTGGATTGACAGAGGCAGAATATGGACAGCCCTGCATTGACAGCTGTAAACAAAAAGGAAAATACTACCATTACTTTAATTCTTCCTTTTTATTGAAAATTTGTTTTCGGTGTTTTTGACCAGCTTTAGAAACAACACATTTGCAATGTCTTGCTCATCCAAAGCAGCAAGTTTCTGACATTTTGTTCACAACACACAGAAAAAAGCAGACACGTAACTATATCTGAAGGGAGAAAAGCATTTTCCATAGCTAGTCATCACAGTTTGTGAAAGAAAAAAAAAAACATTGGTATACAAAGATGTGGGATTTATATAGGCCTTCATGATTTCAAGGCTCATGGAAATGAACCACCCATTTTACAGACGTGGAAAGAGGAATAGTTTTCTCACTGCTGAATCAATTGAGTGCTTTCTCAGCTTTTATAGAAGAACTAATCTTGGACTTCAGATGATAAGCTATCATTCTTGCCCCCTGCAATCTAATGTTTAAAGCATGTGTCCCCTGATGTGAAACCAGGTGCCACATTTCAGGCACCTATGAAGAATACAGTGCCTCAGCAGGGGAGTCAAATCAGCTAAGTACCAAACTGCTAATTGAGTATGGAGACACCTACAGACAGCACATTCATTCCTGGTTCCAAAAATTTCTTAGAATGAAATATGTGGGAATAAAATCTAGGCACTAGGAACTTGAGTCAGGACTTCCTTGCCTTGCAGGCACATTGGCTGAAATCCTTTTCTTCACCCTTTCTTTCCAGCCAAGAATGGTTCTCTCTGCCTTTTCAAGCCATTGGTTAGCCATGGGAGAGTCTATGCCTTCCCCCCCCCCAGCCCTCTCTGGAGACACTTGGCAGGGTAAGCAGGGATCATTACATTTCCTGACGTGGCTGGGTATTGCAGAGCAAGGTGCAAGAGTAACATAGCCAGGGATGGCTCTGAAGGCTTACAGGGGAGGCCTGGGTTCTTGTCCCTGGACCAAAAACTATTTCTCTGCTTTACCTAATAATGTGTTTAGTGTAGTGAGGTTGCTGTGGCTTTAAAAGAGTAGTAATATCATGGTGCTTTTAGGAGATATGGTCACAGACTTGTCTTGTACAACTCTAGGAGTCCTTCCAGTCCCCCAACCCAGCTGCTGACACAGGGAAAGCAGCAGCATCCTTAGAACACCTGCTGCCAGCATTTTCATGCAGTCTTTCTCCACAGATTTGGTTCCTTCCCTGTCTTCCCTCTCCCATTCATTCCCCCAGGGTACTCCCTACTTCCCATTCCTTCCCTTCCCCTCCAGTTCCTCCCCCTCCCTTTTTCATCCCTCGCTTTTGTGCCCATCCATTTTCTATTTGCATACCTCCCCTCCACTTTCACAAGGAGTGAAGCTCTGCTCCTGTCAAAGAGCAGCCTCTTTGACCAAGGAACAATGTTGGAAGCAGAGTCTCCCAAGCCAACTCAGAGCTGCTCTAAATGCTCCTAATATTGTCCCCCATGTGCATGTCACTACAGCTCTTCTTAATTCTGGCACTCCCAAGGTCCTTGGTAGAGCCTTGCTGTGTATTACACAGAGCAACTGTTCTGATGACAACCACTCTTGAGCTCAGCTGTGCTTACAACATGGGGTCAAAGTGACTTTCCACTGTTAATCCCTTAAGTGGTAGTGGTGGTAAGTGATTGGTGCTTGCCTTCTGTATCCACAGGGTCAGAATACCTCTATTTTGGTCATATTGGGTTTGTGTGGCAAGGTTTTGGTAGTGGGAGAGGTTACAGGGGTGGCTTCTGTAAGAAGCTGCTGGAAGCTTCCCCTGTGTCTGACAGAGCCAATGCCAGACGGCTCTAAGATGGACCCGCCGCCAGCCAAGGCCAAGCCCATCAGTGATAGTGGTAGCGCCTCTGTGATAAAATTTTTAAGAAGGAAAAAAAGTTGCTGGGACCCAGGAACGGCAGCCGCAGAGAGAGCGAGAACATGTAAGAGAAACAACCCTGCAGACACCAAGGTCAGTGAAGAAGGAAGGGGAGGAGATGCTCCAGGCGCCGGAGCAGAGATTCCCCTACAGCCCGTGGGGAAGACCATGGTGAGGCAGGCTGTCCCCCTGCAGCCCGTCGAGGTCCACGGTGGAGCAGATATCCACCTGCAGCCTGTGGAGGACCCCACGCCAGAGCAGGCGGGTGCCTGAAGGGGACTGTGACCCCATGAGAAGCCCGCACTGGAGCAGGCTCCTGGCAGGACCTGTGGATCTGTGGAGAGAGGACCCCATGGAGCAGGTTTTCTGGCAGGACTTGTGACCCCATGGGTGACCCACGCTGGAGCAGTGTGCTCCTGAAAGACTGCACGCCATGGAAGGGACCCATGCTGGAGCAGTTTGTGAAGAACTGCAGCCCATGGGAAGGACCCACATTGGAGATGTTCGTGAAGGACTGTGTACTGTGGGAAGGAACCCCACGCTGGAGCAGGGGAAGAGTGTGATGAGTCCTGCCCCTGAGGAGGATGAAGCGGCAGAAATAACGTGTGATGAACTGATCATAAACCCCACTCCCCGTCCCCCTGCACTACTGGCGGTGGGTAGGTAGAGAATCCAGGAGTGAAGTTGTGCCTGGGAAGAAGGGAGGGGTAGAGGGAAGGTGTTTTGAGATTTGGGTTTATTTCTCACTACCCTACTCTGGGTGATGGGCAATAAATTATTTTTCCCAAAGTTGAGTCTGTTTTGCCCGTGGTGGTAATTGGTTGAGTGATTTCTCCCTGTCTTTATCTTGACCCACAAGCCCTTTGTTATATTTTCTCTCCTCTGTCCAGCTGAGGCGGGGGGCGGGTGGGGTGTGCAGATAGAACAGCACCTGTCATCCAGCCAGGGTTAACCCACCACATGGTATAGCAAGGGGCAGAAGCATAGTTCTCACACTTGCCAAAAAAAAAAAAAAAACCAAGCATGTCAAAGTAAGGGCTGTTTTTAAAAGGGCATGAAACTTGAAAACCACAAACTGCAGGTGACCAGCCACTGCTCTTGTGATAGGGATATCTGCTGGCACATAGTCATTCTTTGATGTGCGATTTTTGCATTTCTCAAAAAGAAAGGCCAGGGGGCAGGGGGAGTCTTACCCCATCTTTTCCAGAATCCAAATAAAAGGCTGCAGCCTTCACTTAACAGATATACAGCAGATTGCTTCATCAAAAGGAAACTAGGGTCTTTTGCATGAGTTTGAGAATTTTATTAAAACCATAGGCTTCCATTCTGTACAAAACTGAGGAGCTTTCTTTTAAAAAAAAAAAAGTATTAACCACATAGGAAATAATGCAGTGTAAGTGGTTTGTTGACAAAAATCTCTCTGAAAGCTATATACAGGATTAATACTACACAACTGTATTAATGTAGAGTCTGTCAGCAATTTTAGCAATATATACAAACTACACACATAAATATCTTATTTACAGCTAATAAATAACATCCAAAGCTAAATCATGTGTCCTCATGTACAAGAACCTTCACTATTTTGTATCCAAGTTCTGTATGTGTTTGTATTTGATCCTGTATTAAGAGCACACCTGTTCAGACAGTTTATCTCCAGAGAACTTAACCCTTAAGAGAAAACTGCAATAAAATGTGAAGTCTACAGGGAATAAATCATTATATTTATTTTTAGAGGTCTCAGATGCAGTGGCTCAATATTCACCCTCAGTGACTCATCATATCTCTGCTGTAGTTTAAGGGTTAGGAAATCAAATGTGAGCAATTTCAGAGTTATTAATATTCCAACATATTGCACTGTTTAAGACTTTTATCCCCAAATATACTAGCAGCCATGGCTGGAGAAAAAAAAAACAACCCAAAAACAAAAACTGTGCACATAAACACATACATGTTGGTTTTGCCTTCAAGATGGGATGATATTGGTGAAATCACCACCTCCACAGTCTTGCATATGCAGGAAGACTACAAAAACCAGCATCAATAACTCACATTACACTTCTCCAAGTCCCTACCTTCAAGCCCTTCTGCCTCCCCAGTATTTTGTTTATCTTCTAGAAAGCTAAGAGAGGGCTAACTGAACCTTTCAGAGCACTAGAAAAATTACACGTTACTTAAAAAAGGGGAAGCAGAATCCCTTTATTTTTGGCAACTTGCAGCATGTCTAATTCAAGTGTTTTTCAGAGTATTCATTCTTGTTCATCACACAGTCAGGCTCTTTTTAACTGTCACAGCTCCTGCTCCTTGCCAAATTCCACCTCAAGTCAGAAAACCAAGCAGCTACTAGGATCTACGGCTGTATCACAGCCAAGCAACAAACCAAGGTGGGTCACTGGCAGTCATAATTCCAGTACAGGGAAGCATGAGCATGCTTGTCACCTGTCAAAGTAGCTTCACTTGCACTGAAGACTGCATACAGCAGCCACTCAGCTGCATGACTGACATTTGGTGTCAAAGAGCAGAGAAACTGTCAGAGTTTTGGCATATGGAATGCAAGCAAGTCGGGGCGGGGGGGAACCCACACAAATCTGTTTCCTGCAGTTTCTAGTAGCTCAATTCCTTTGTAGTTCCTTATTCACACAGTGTTGGAGGCCAGATGGTTTCATTTTCAAGGAATGAAAGCACACATGAAAAATTCAATGTCTGCACAGGACACTGGTATTGCTGTCTTCTCCTACAACTGCTATTTATTCCAGGGTAAGCTGCATAGAAGTATATAGCTTAACAGATCATACCTATTGCTAAGCAGCACTGGCATCTACCCCCAGTAAAACACATTCATAACCACAAACTAGAAAATTCATCCCCATATTAAGTCAGTCCCTGACACCTTTTAGTAATACACACAGCAAAGGTGTTCTTTCACGTGAGAAACCTACTCATTTGCTAAACACACACTTGAAGACAATGAACTCTAGTTACTGAGCTGTCTGAAAATTCAGCCAAGCCAGAAGAAAACCTGTCCAGCTTCAGAATACTCCTAAAAAGGAAGAAAAGCCAGGTACAGGGCTTTGCTTCTTTTCAATAAATACTAGAAAATTGCTATAGAGGATTTGATGTCGAGAAACCTTGTCACAAGGCACCATGATTAAGCAAAATTACTTATTCCTTCCCAGCACTCAAGCCTTTGGCAAGTTGTTTTGCAGGTTTCTTTTTGTTTTTAATTATTTGGGTAATGTATCTTTATGGTTAGTAACTTTGTATGCTGACACTTCCTTACAAGATAGCTAGAAATAGCAGGCAAAAAGCCAGCAGTGGATAAATATTTCTATATATTTGGTTCTGAACATCCAGTCCGCAGGGATGAACAGACTCTCCTCCTCCCCAGTGTGGAAAATCTTCATTCTTGTCACTTATGCAGATTCATCAGCAGAATTTTCTTTAGAGGCTTTCTTGGCACTGTGGCAGGGTGGGGGAAGACAGATAAGGTGAGGAGGAGAAGGTAAGATACTTGTTCTTTTTGTCTTATTCTTGAGACTTAAGATTAAAAAAATACTATTTAACAGGAAAATAAGTTACATGCTTGGGCTTTTCCTGGCTGCTGCTTGATTTTACACGTCAGATACACACACAGAGCTCTCAAGGCCTCCCCAGGTCATTGCCTTGGAGTGAAGGTCAGCACATGTGCCTTTTTATGCAGAACTAGATCTCAGTATAGAAGTGTCCCCATGAGACCTTTCACACACAGCAATTACACTGAAATAAATATAACCACTTTTCCAGCTCAAACTTTAGTGGATAAAGTCCAAATAAAGCTGGCCCCACATTTGAAAGTTTACTCTGGGTCAGAAAAATTATTGATCAAAAAATGAAAGTGCACCAAGGGCTATTAAACACAAAGACTCAATCTCCGATCGAAATCAAGAGATGCAAATCTCAGGAAGTCACTCACGGTACAGTTGCCAGCAGAAAGCAGTGTGCCAGGGAGAGCACCTGCAGATGCCTGCTCAGTTTCTGTACCAGCCTCTGAATCTGCTGCTGGCCAGTGAGGAGGGAGGGCTCTGGGCTAACTCAGTAGGGATGTTTGGATGTTCTTCAATTAAGGGTAAATGCAGGGTATCTTTAGATAGAGGCATGCTTTCCTCTCTGTGTCAGTGCCTTGTCTGTAAACTCTCTCTAACAGTCATTTATACTTGGCCACCATGAGAACACGAGAAGCACTGAGTTGTACTTGCTTTTCAGACATGCTAACAACCACACAAGGAGATGGTTAGCAGAGAACCAAATTAGGGGTTTTGAAGCTGCCAAGGCTGCCATAAGCAAACCTCAGGTTAGTCTGAGTTGTGATGCTTCTGATGCCTTGAGCAGCCTAGTACACAAGCCAACTAAATCAGGAAGTTTTATTAGATCCTCCTGCTACCACTCAAGTTTCCCCCAACCCAGAAACAATAGTGATCACTCATACCCTCCTCTCTTCCTGTTGACGGGCTCATCTGCACATTTCACAAATATTGCTGCCTCTTCTCCCTTACTTAGATGCGAGGTGCCATCTCGAGAACAGAACACCACCCTGTGGAATAAATATTGGACAATCACATGACTGAGCCAGATGCCTCTTTTTAACCATAGGAACAGGACTGGTGCTTGGAAGCAGTCTTTATACTTTGTCATGTGGGGCACTACTACTCTACAAGCCTGTGAGAAAGTGATTTTTAAAAGACAATTGTGTGACAAAAGAAACATTGTGCAAAAAAAACCTGGCAAGTCCATTATGCATGGAGCTCAAACTGTAGCCATAACTTTTGCTGGTCCTTTACATAAAGTCTTCTGGTGGCTAAGAGACCACAAGCTCTATCTCAAAGTCTCTTGGATCTTTATTTACACCAGTCCTTGTATGACTTTTTGTCAGGTGAATTATCTTGGAAGAAAGCCTTACTCCCTCAAATGCTTGCAAACAAAGTAGGTTGCCAATTCCAGCAAACCTGAGCAGTTGCTTTTCTATTTATCAGTACTTTCCCCACCCCTATATTTGTTCAGCTCTGATGACTGTTCTTTGATCAAGTGACTGCCTTGTTTATTCAAAGGAGGAACATATACACAATACTGTATATAGGACATGTGTACTATGTTCTGGGTCCATTTTCTGCTAACAGATCTCATGTCTAGTGAATATACGTATTTTAAAAGATTGTCAAAGCAGTTCTGTTCAGACTTTGCTGTTTTAACATTCAGGCATTAGCAACATCCTGCAACATTTCATTTTTCACCCACCCACCATTCAGGTATTCAACTCCTAAGAAAATCCAGCTTAACAAAGCAATGATTTCTTGTGCAAATGCACTTTTGGAACGGTTTCTAAAAATCTCTGTCTAAGCATGCTCTTTGCAAGAAAGCTTATGCAAATGTCCAGCGAGAGAAAGGAGGAGAGGAACTGCAAATACAGTCAGAGATGTTGGTTCATGGAGATCCTCTCCTGGATGTTATAACTAACCTGATGCACACAAGACAGTGGTATGCAAATGCATTATGTGGGAGTGAAACTACAGACTGCAGATCCCAGTGGAAGCAAACAACTGAACCTAGCTGACATAAAAGCCAGTTTGGTGCCATGAGCCCTGATTATCAGTGCTGCACCCGTTTGTAACTTCTATCCATGTTTTGTCCTGCCCTGCGAGATACCAGGGATCCGGAAACACTGTCAATTAAAACTAATTTAGCTTATAACAATCAAAACAAGTTACTTTTTCTGAGTTTCTCCTGACTTCACTCTGACTCTCTGGATGTCAAATGTAAAAGGAGTCCACCAGTCTGACCAGCTGAAGAAGCTGTCTTTTTCCCACTGCAGCTTCAGCATAAGCAGGTCACCGATATCCACTTCTGTGTAAATCAGGAAGGAGAAGGTCTTGTTTGAGGAGACTTCAGGCCTGTGGGGAGGGGAATAAGGGAAAAAAAAAAAAAAAAAAGAACTGTTGGACAGATAAAGAAAATTAAGGGGAAACAGAACCAGGACTTTATGTACTTCAGAGAAGAAGGAAGCAACCTTTTCCATAGTTCTGATGGACGGAATAAGGAAAAAACACCTTAAGCTTTTGTAAAGGCACCAGAAAAAGCTACCTCCAGCAAGGCTGGTAAAATCCTGGGACAGACTGCCAGGCAAGGGGTGTCTTCTGCAGTGCTGGTGGCTCTCAGAGAAGCCAGACAAGCACCAGCCAGGAACAGCTTAGGTTCCTTGGAGCAGTAAACAGACTTTGGCGCTTTCCAGCCCCATACCCTGCCAGTCCATGTGCAGGGATGTAAGCACAGACTTCTGCTTATTTGCAGAGCTGTGGAAGCAAATCCCATGTCTCCCTCAGCTTCTGCACTGAGGCCCTGAGGCCCTCAGACCCATCAAACAGTTAACTTCAGGTTGCAGTCTGCTTTTAAGGAGTTTTAACACAGGTGGAACACGGCATCAAGATACTGAAAAGAGAAGAAAACAAAAAAAACTGCCACACCAGAAAAATTGTTATTAGACTGAGCCACAGGTCAGACTTCACATTTCCATATTTCAGATCTCTTATCAAGAAGAACTCCTATAGAGCTTAGATCATTAGCTTCAGCAGTGGATGCATCCCCTTGATCAAGGACAAGAGCAGATTCTGGGACCCTGTAGCTGGAGCTAGAACAAGTTTTTTCAGCTGGGACTTTAACAGATTTAGGTAGACCCAACAGTACATTGCAGTTGTTTCTGTAGCTACTCACAGTGTGAAAGCAATGTCCTCACTCTCCTCTAGAGTGCCATAGAAAGAGATCAGGAATGGCTGGTTTGTCTTGGTCATATTAGTCTTTCCAAAGAAATGGATCTTGACCTGGTAATGGAAGACTGGAAGAACACAAAAGAAAAGGCCATTAGGAAAAAACTCAACCTCCAAAGAGACTGCTGGTGACAAAACCACCCAATAATCCCCATGCAAATCCTAGGCTGGAATATGCCAGTATCACTAAACCAAGGAGTTTAGTTCCCTGCAGGTATCCAGGGAACTATTTTTGTGAGGAGGTAAAGATTAGGATGCCAGGGAATAATGATGAAAACACACCTTTGCAGTTCTGGCAACTAAACTCTGCATTGAAGTTGACTGCCACCATAAAAAAACCCCAGAGTCTGCAGTATTGCCTTCAAACCTGTTATAAATCTGTAAGACTTGCTGTCCTTGAGTTGAAACAAGTAAGTTGTGCCCTCCTCACAGAGGAGCCTCGGCGAAAAAAAATTCAAACCCACTGACATTGCAGATTAAGCAACAAATACAAGAAAAACACCAGTTTTACAGCTGTTCTAACACTGCAGGAATGTGCCCTCTGATTGCTGGTCCATCACAAAATGCACACAATGAGCATACCATGTGGTACAGTCAAAGCTAGAAAGGGGAAAAAAATAAAGTGGTAAAACTCAACTCAGAAGCTATTTCCCTACCTGAAAGCCTTCCAGTTCTTTCTGGCAGTGTCCTTCTCAGATCTACCAATGTGACAATGGGACTCAAAAAGTGCTGCAATATTTTAACAAGGGCTGGTGCTCCTCTGGCAAAGGCACTATGAAAGGCACAAGTCCGATGGTTGCACATCTTTAAAGAAGCTGTGCATCAGGCTGAGCTCTGCTGATTATTTTCCCAGCAGTAGGAAAAATTCATTTGGATGAAAAATACTGAAAAATTTTGGAAGACCCAGTTGTTCTAAGTGACTGGGCCACAGACTAAGTCATCTTAATTTTGCTACTTAGAAACTTGTTACAAAATACGTGCCTTTGTTTTCTGCCCACCACCTCCACAACTTGAGTATGATGATACTGTTTTTCTGACACTGCAGTTTAGTTTGGGTTTAACGGCAAACCGCAGGCAAGCTTCACCCCTGCTTACCAAGGCACCAAAGCAGCAATACTGTCACCTGCAGCACGCACCCACTCTGACACACAGCTGAGCAAAAGTACCAGTCTTGCTCACCAGTAAGCAGGCAGGACCTACCTTTATAGGGCATCTGAGCACGGGTCTTCAAGTACATTTTGGTGTTTCTCTTCGTTCTCACCCTGTTGACCTTGTAACCCAAATTGTTGCAGCGGTTCTTCCGGCAGCTCAGGCAGAGACCCTTCTCAAAGGCCTCCTTTGTGTTGCAGCGGTAGGCCATGCTGGGCTTTTCTTCATAGAGGAGGGAGTCAATGAAGAGGTGGATGGATCGTTCATGGGAGCATTTTACCAACTGATCCACATCTTGAAAGAACAAAAATGTTTAATATGTATACATACATGCATATAATGATATAAACCCCTAAGCAGTGCTGTCAACAGGCACCATCTCCTACACCACAGCTAGGCTTTACAGGGTGACTTTTAAAAACACTTAAAAGAACAAGTTCCTGTGCCTCTCAAAGAGATCTTTGCTTGCAGGAAACCTGCAGGCTATTGAAGGTCACCCTTTGGATGTGATACTGTTTGTTTCGGAGCAGCCTCACCTGCAAAGCCTTTTTCAGCAATCAGACGGAGTGCTTCTCCCAAGTTGCAACCCGGCTGGAAACCTCCACCATTAGGATAAATATCAATGTGTCCAACAGGCTTCTGGATCCCAATGCTGCGGTCTGGAGAGCCTCGAGTGTAGGTGTGTAGGACATCCACAAAGTCAGCATCATCCGGGGAGAGGCGGGTGAGGGCATCGGCATACTCAAAGGTAGGACCAGCTGGATCCAGCCCTTTATGGGGCAAACCACAAAGAAAAACTGAGATTATTGTCTGCCAAGGACACTGACAGTGATAACAAATGCCAAACTCAGCTACCACATTGGGCTGGAGTATTGCATATGGTGCTGGTGTCACTGCAAACATTACACTGGGATCATTTAAGTAGCATTCATGTATATAGGAGAATCAAGTACACTACCTTGAAATGCTGTCACTGTTTAAAAAAATAAGGTGTATGTAAACATATGTAAAGAAGCCCAGATAGCTTCCTCAAGCCTGTAGCATTTCCAGTGTATGGAAGAAACAAGCTAGTAAATGTTTTCTCAATGTCTTCCTCTCTTGTCAAGAATTGTAAAATTTCTATCTGAACTGTCCTAACTCCCTGTTGGGGGAACAAATGGGAAACATAAATGAAAACTTCACTGTCTACATGCCTAAGAGGGATTATAACGGTGAACTGTCAAGCTGCAGCAACACTGACATCAAAAACACCCAGAACTATTCTGCCAGTGAACAAGTACTATCTCTTGAATCCAGACAACTACTTGAGAGATGGCTTGAAGGCAGAGCTGAAGGGACATGTCTTTTCTGCAGCCCACACCTGGGGACAGGTACCTGGGCTGCCCACCCCTGGTTAGCCTCACCTGGTCTGAGCTGCCTCCCCCTCTGCTGTGAGGACTTCAGGGACCACAGCCCATTGCTCCCTGTGCTCAAAGGTGATGCTGCTTTCCCAGACAGGTTCATCCTGGGCACCGAGGGCAACCATGGGGGCATAACTGGTATTTGACTGATTTGGCAGCCTCAGTGAAAGCAACATAGCTGCAGCTCAGAGAAAGGAAGGGTAGACGGACTAGTGCTTTGGCCTCCTCATTTTAATCTGCCGCCTCTCAGGAGTCAGCCTGTCCTGATGGAACTGCTGCCTAGCCTGCCCACCCCCAGCATGCCTGTGGATCTGAGACCACAGCCAGGCTCAGGTGAAAGGGCAAAGGGTGCCAGGAGGAAGGGATCTAGGCTCCCATTTGAATGCCGCTCACAAGCTCTCTCAGCAGCAAGGGCACCACAGATGAGTGATTTTCTTAGCCTCATTTGCTCATGTTGGCATCTCCTTTGTCACCAAGATCAGTGGTAGGGGCTCAGCTCTCCAGGTGCTGGGCTGTAAATCAGCCCCACCATGGCTGTGCACTCTGCCTTGTCTAGCACACTTCTCAGCCTCCAAAAATCACCCTAAGCAGACATCTAGGCATGCACAGGAACAGGGCACACATATGTATACTTCCCTCCTGTCCTGGTTTCAGCTGGGATAGAGTTAACTGTCTTCCTAGTAGCTGGTACAGTGCTATGTTTTGAGTTCAGTATGCGAAGAATGTTGATAACACTGATGTTTTCAGTTGTTGCTCAGTAGTGTTTAGACTATAGTCAAGGGTTTTTCAGCTTCTCATGCCCAGCCAGCGAGAAGACTGGAGGGGCACAAGAAGTTGGCACAGGACACAGCCAGGGCAGCTGACCCAAACTGGCCAACGGGTATTCCATACCATGGGACATCACATCTAGTATAAGAACTGGGAAGTGGGGGCAGGGGATCGCCGCTTGGGGACTAACTGGGTGTCGATCAGTGGGTAGTGAGCAATTGCCCTGCACATCAATTGTACATTCCAATCCTTTTATTACTACTGTTGTCATTTTATTAGTGTTATCATTATTAGCTTCTTCTTCTCTGTTCTATTAAACCGTTCTTATCTCAACCTGGAAGTTTTACTTTTTTTCCCCAACTTTCTCCCCCATCCCAGTGGATGGGGGGGAGTGAGTGAGCGGCTGCATGGTGCTTAGTTGCTGGCTGGGGTTAAACCACAACACCTCCCCTTCCAAAAACTCTCCCAGTATTATTTTCAGCCTAGAATATTACTTGAGCCCATTAAAATTAATTTTTTTTTAGTAACCCACAGTGGATCTCTTCTGATTATCTGTCCAGTCTCCCTTTGAGCCTGTATAAACTTGCATCCACAGCATCCCATGGCAAAGAGCTCTGCAGGACACCCACTGCAGGACGATCTATCTCCTTTTCTTTTTGAACAGCTCCCAGCAGCTGCAAGGGATGACCACCTAGATGAAGACAACCAGCTGAAGTTCTCATGCTGCAAGAGATACGGTGACCTTCTCCAAGCCATGGATCTGGCCAGTCTTGATCACATCCCCCCAGTTCATCTCTTTTCATGTTCAATGACTCCCTGCCTACTCACTTGTGCAGAAGCAGATCAAGGCTTCTCACCCACCACCTTTGCTGTTCTTTTCTGAACCTTCTCCAGTCCTACTACAGAAATATCAGCCCTGCTGATTCAATAAAGCATGAACACATAACCTAAGTACTGCCAACAAGCAACAGTTATTCTGGTGATTTTCCAGAGGAACATAATAATTCACTATGGAAGAGACAGGACTCTCCACTCTACAACCACAGGTTTTCTTACCAGTAATTCGGTTCACCTTCTTCTTGGTCAGGCTCCCAGCAATTCCAGCAGCATGAGCACCTAGACTGTACCCCAGCAAGTGGACATTGTTGAGAGGATAATTGAATTGCTCCTGCAGAAGACAGCGATTTGTTTAAAGTTTGAACTCAAATGGGAAAACATCAGAAGACACAAGGGACAACGTTTTGTAAACACTGGGATTTCTTTGAGCCATGAATAACAGAAGAACACTAAGTACAATTAACATAATTTTGTGCCATACTAGGTTGCTTGAGTTAACTAATTTAAGGCAAAAATCTAAGCAGAGAGGAATGCAGAATGAAGGACAGAACACAGGGCTGTGTATTATATCAAAGGTTTTCACCTACCTCCTCCCCACCAGTTTCTGGATCTCCTAAGTATTCCCCAAAGGCAGGGCAGACTTCTGTTTCCCAAAGGCTGGCTGCTGTATAATATATAGGAACCTGTCTTTCATAGCTATGTCTCACAGAGCCTTCAGAAATACTGTGGACTCACATGGCTTCAGAGACCACAAGGTGAAGTTTCTGGAATGCACTATAAAAGGCCTTCTTGTGTAAAGGATAACCATTAAAGCTGGGATTCTACCAGTGCAGCAAAAGTACTGTCTGCAACAGCTTAACTCCATCTACTGAACAGGAGATGATCAACACAGCTGCATAATTGCTGTTTTGTTTCCTAGGACATTACGTACAATGTGAGACTTGAGACTACATGTCTTACCTCCATCCAGTCAATAAACATAGCAACGTCCTTTCCCACCAGCTTAGTGTATGCAGCAGACACTGGGTAGTGTTGCTGAGCTCGAATTAGCCAGTCCACCACAATGACATTTGAATCGGGTTCCCTCTTGTACAGAGCATCCACCAGCTTCGGGACCCAACTTTCATACATTCCTGTCACCTGTTGGGTTGGGTTTTTTTAATTAAAAAAAAGGAGATATCTTAATATCATCTGTGGTGTATAGACACCTCAGCTGACGTATCTAGCACAGTTTATCAGGAGTGTGGTTAAAAGGGAGATTCCTCCCCTTTCTTCTTACCGTCCACCCATGGATCACCACAAAGGTTTTACTGGTATGGTTGAAGTTGCACTGTGCCAGGCTGTCCACCTGCCCAGGAACCAGGTAACAGACATCCTCATCAGGCTCTGCAGGCGTCCGTAAGGAAAACTTGCTCTCAATTCCCTCAAAATTGGTCTCAGCTTCTGCCATGCAAGAGCACAGGAAACATTCAGTAGTGTTTTAGGAGTATTAGGACAAATAGTTCACAAGTCACAGGTACAATATTGGAGAGATATCAGGAACAGTCAAGAATTGGAACACATGTTTTTCATTTCTTACAATGTTCCTTTTGCACCACAACAGCCATGTAAAGAGGAAATCAAAGGGTGAAAATTGCTCCCCCTCCAAGGTCCTGCTAAAACACTGAGGATCTGGCCAGCTGTCAGAGAGGTATGAATTCCTTTTAGGAGCCAGTATTTTCCCCATTACATTATTAACAGGAAACCTGTGAATTACCACAGCAGTGCAGAGAACTACACAGGACAGTCATAGACAGTACATGCAGGAAAACAGCAAGCTCCTACCATACTGTTACATATTTTGGTGGTTCATCTTCCACATCACTCCATCAGTAATCACTGCCTATCAAGGCTCTTTATAGCACCCAGTAGTTGCAGTGCATTAAAAATAAGAGCTGCAGAGTCACCACTGGTTTACAAAATCCTAGTTTTAACATTTTACCAACAAAGTAGCAAGAAGATCAGACACCCATTAAAGAAACCGAACTAGCAAAGCAGAAGCCTGTATTTTGAAGGCAGTACTTTTTCAGATAATCTGGCAGGCAACGCCACAGGAAAAAACTTTCCTCTGCCTTAAGCTATTTTGAAGGTGGGAGGGGGGTGGTGGGGGTGAGGAGGGGGGTGAAGATCATGTACTGGTGGTAACAAAGCATGTGATGGCCTGAAAAGATCACTTCCTAGAGAACTCCCTCCAGCTTCCAGCTTCAAAACATAAGTTTTCCTTTTGTTCCTACAAAGCAGAGAAGTGACTTTAGGCTTCATGCTCACTACTTCCTTTGTCTGGGAAGAAACTTAAATGCCTCCTCTTTTTACATCTGATTCAACACTTAAGTACCTCTATATCCAGCAGACCCTGTAATTAACTGTGGACTTAAACTCCAATGCGTTTTGAAAACCAGGCCCTACTTTGGCAACTCACATTTAGCAAATATTGATTGCCTGTTTTCCAAGTGAAGCTGCTCAAGGCCAACTCTGTCATGCTCAGTGTTGTGTTTCCTGGCAGCATGACCACCAAGCTTTCACAGACTCCTGAACACACATTAATGAATGGCTCCAAGCCACCACAGGTAATGCAAAGGGACACAGTGAGGACCTCAAGCTGGACACGCAAAACAGATTTCCAGTCCCCTTCCTTTTCCCATTGCAGAAGAGGTCTTCTATGATACCTGGTAGACTTGTATTTCTCCATAAAGTTGAGCTGCATCATCCAGAGGTGATGAATAATGAATGATTTTTTTTTTTCCTAAAACTTAGTTTTTCTGGTCTTCCCATTCAAGCTACCATACACAGCAGGGCATTGACTCATGCCCAGCCTCACTCAGCCCTCAGGTAGCTGGATGAAGTCTGGGAGGTTCCTGCTGTGCTTGGAGGGCCACAGAAATCAGAAATTAAAAGCCTCTTGCATGAGGTGTAAAACTAGCACACAGGCTAGCAACAAATGCTCATGTACAAGCCTCAGAGAAACTGCCATCATCCGCAATCAACGCCTTAACATTGCCCGAGTTCATCAGGACTTCTCACCTGCCAAAAGCAAAGCACATGCAGGGAAGTAACAACTGTTCACTGAACAGAGGCAGTGCTCAGCTTTAGGTTTTGACCTTGACTGTGCTAGGCTGGCTCGCTAATCCAGGATAATTACACTGAGGGCGCCCTTCTTCCCTCTTTCCCCCTAATGAAGGGATAAAGTTTATGAAAAACACCTTTCTCCAAGCCAGTAGGTATTCACATAATGGTGAATATAAGACTCTACCTACTGAAAGCAAAATTTACCAAACTAACCAAATGCTGATCCTTCTCAGAAGTTGCCCCTTTTTTGTATTTTTGCACATTCAAAACTTAATTTTCTCACCAACTGAGAGAGTACAAAAGCTCCTCCTGAAAGAAATCTTTAGACTTACACTATTTACTTTTTAACCAGAAAAAGGAAAGACCCAAAGGCTGATTGGTTAAATATCAACCATAATTTTGCACTCAGCAGTGAATCAGTAAAACCTTGAAAGGATTAAGAACAGCTTTCAACTGTAAGGCATACAATGCAAGGACTTTCAATTATGCATATTCCTGCCCAGCACAGGAAGGCGAACAAGAATAGTCCACCAGCTCACTAGGTAATAGTGCTTCCTTCCATACTTAGATATGATTTCCCTTCTGAATTAAATCTATCTGATAATAATCCAAAATCTAAATTAAATTGATATCCTGTCCTGCAGTGTTTTCAATTACAAACACATGCTAGAATCTGCATATAAGTTCAGACTGCATCTCTTTTGGAAACAAGCTTGTAACAAACTAAATTTACACTGCAAAGTGCACCATACTTAAAGGTGCACCAAACTTAGGACTGCAGTACAGTGGCACCTACCACTGAAGATGTGCAAAGTGCTTCACAAATATTTGTGTGCTTCCACCTAAAAAAATCTGAGTGGGATTTCGGGACACAGGAACACTGAGGTGCAGTTACCACCAGGAAAGCAGCAGCTGCAAAGCAACAGCCTATGAGTTAGGGAAATGGCAGAAGGCCACTTTGCTCATTTAGCTATGTTGTATGAGGAATTAGAAAGTCAGAGGAAATTGTCAGCATCTTTTATGCTCACAAAAGGTGTCACATTGTCCAATATCCACATATGCTCAGTTCCCAGCAGCAAGATACCTCTGGATGAGGGAAGCGTGTGTGGTGGGGTTTGTTACAGACTTCTCAATGATGTGCTCATTAAGAAGCTATTCTCAATATTTGCCTGAGTTAGGCTTTCCAAATTCTATATGGCTCAGAGCATTAAGATAACTTGTCTGCACCTCATGTTGTGCCACACGTATTGCTGGAGTATTACCTCACCTCCCACCTCCTGCAGATTAAATTTCAGAAATACAGTACAAAGGTACATAATAGTACTGACACATATACCGACATCTGTATGTACCATGCTTTAAAACTGCAGCAGAAAAGCTATAAAGCATATCACTTCAGAAAACTAGCATTTCCCACTTCTACTTCTGTATCTCATGAAGTATCTTGGTCTATTTAAAAAAAATGATTCAGAACCAAACTTTGTCATACAGAGACTTTTGTCACAGACCTTTTCCTCATAGATTTAAAGTGAGAAGTCTCCTTGAATCATGTCCTAACTGAGCTAGTCAAACAGTTGGGTCTCATTCTTACAGCCTTACACAACGCCAAAGAAATGCAGAGACAGTCAATGTACACACTCACCACTGGTTAGTTAATGATATGTTTTAACCCAAATTAATCCAGGGAAAACCCAGAAATGGGGAGTCTTCAGCATGTTTCTGAAAGGTGGATAGAAATTTACCTGAATTTGCATCAGGTTTTACATAACATAGGTATAGAAATTAGATATAAAGAAATTTATGTGCATCCATACTGAGGCACTAAAGTAGGTTTGAGTGACAAGAATGCAAGTCCATTTCTAAACAAGGCCTTGAAGAGAAGCAGGCCTGGAGGTAAAAATGTGTAGACAAAACAAATCCATGCTTTTGCTAAAATTCACACTTTCCCAGGCTTAGTTCAGCAGCAGTATAAAGGCATGTGCTCTGTATTGCAAAAGCTTCCAGGGGCCCAGTTGCAAATACAAGCCCCTGTTACAAAATAAAGTTTTCTGGCCACTGCTATGTGCTTACAGTTAACAAGGTGACCTACAAAGGGATTATTTAGGGAACTGGAAAAGGGAGCGGAATTAAGAATTAAGCCACCAATTTCAGACCCAAATTGGCTTTTCTAATAGCCCACAGGCTACATTGCCAAAATCCATCATTTTATGCTCTGCAAACTTTCTGATGCTTTTCTTATACCTCCACTTACATAATCTCAGTTTTCATACTTTAAAAAAGCTGTCCCATATGTCAAGGTATAGAGAATATCATACAACTCAGAAGAAAGTGGGGGAAAAAAAAAAGGCTGAGAAACTGGAAAAAGTCAGAAGCTTCATTTTCCTGTTTAAACCTTGTGACAACTTTCAATTTGCGATTTGTGAAACTCCATTCAGTTAGGGACTCCTATCAATTTTGAAAGCATCCCACTGACTTTAAGCATTCTGACAGAGTCCAAGTAAGAGTTTACACACTAATCAAGAGAATTGAGCTTCAAGTTTCCTTCATGAGAAGCCCAAGTCAACCAATTTTGATGAAGAAAACAGTTTATCAGTGATCAGCTGGGTGGACAATGTGAGTTTTGAGGAAGTAACACCATCTGGAATATTAATCAAAAGTTAAGCTGCCCGCATCAGACACAGGATGCCAAATATAACAATGCATTTGCCAGAATCACTGCACCTGAACTATGGTTTTAAAAAGGGAGTCTGATAAACAACAATTTCCTAGCTTTATGGACACAGACATGGAAATACTATTAGCTAGGTGCAAAGATCATTAGAAATTACATTGCTAGACTGTGTAAACTCAAGCCCACACAGACATACACACATGCACAGCAGAAAACATCTGCACATAACTCCAGCTGGTTATGTAAATTTTGATGTTAACTGGAGTAACTCCTCTCTCAGCTGATAACCAGCATTAGGATCATCCATCAATTAGTCATACTGAATTCCTAAATGAGTTCTGAAGCAAACTCATGGTCAGCTGTAATTACAGAAATTGTTATTGTTCAATTTGATCTACACTATAAACTGAAAGCAGACTACTGTGTGTTGCAATCCAACGAAATCTACCCCACAAGTCAGGTTATTTAACTTTGCTGTAAAGAAATTACAACTTCAAGGTTATTTAAGTCTTCCTTAATGGCAGAGCCCTGAGAGTACCTTCTCCTTTACTTCCCATGTAGGGTCAATGGAAAGAGCAACACCTAGATGCTGAGCAGGGACCTCCCAGCTCAAGTCCTGCAGCTGGCAAAACAAGGGCAAACTGCTGTTCTCACACATGGATGCTCGCCCCTCTCCAAGGCACTCCCTGTCAAATAGATCCTTACTCAGCTGCAGCTGGGAGGCTTGTAACTCAATCCAGCAGAGCTCTTGCCGTCCATCAGTCCCTCCGGGATATCTGGAGTTAGCCCAAGACAATAAAATGCAATCACTGTCAGGCTTTGCAGTAATATGGAGGAAAGGATGCATGAGAAAGCCATACCATGCAAGTACTTCCTGCACAGAAGAGATTCCAGCAGACTTTTAGGAATGCCAGCGCTCATGCTATTCTCCAGCACTCTTTTGATGCCTGACAGCCTCACCACTATGCCTTCTCAGAAATACATTGTTTCTGGAAAGGTCATGCCACAGCTGCCCTGGCAGGTCCATCCCAAACACAGCCACAGCAAAAGCCAGCAGCTCGCATCACACAACAGCGTGAATCTGCTATAACCCCCAACTCTGGATTTACACTGGTAAAAATAGAGGCCAGAATGTCTTCCTAGTAATGTTTTTATCCTGTCCTGGAACACCAATGTTATCTTCACCTCAAATATCTTTTTCTAGGTTGCTTATTAAATACTCTGGATTCCTGGAGGGCTGGATCATGTATTTTCCATGGTTTCAAAACATCTTTTTACCATGGTGTGCAAGAAATAGCGTGGGACTGAAGGCTTGTACATCTTTAGGATGATCACACAACCTGTTTTCATATAACCTGTTCCTAAGGAGAAATAATGTAATCATTAGTAAGTCTGTGGCAAATCAGTTCCTACAGGGATGAAGGCTAGCTCTGGGAAGATAGTTATTTTACTGTATGAAACTTGCATACTGTGATGAAAACTGCTCTTGGTTGCCTCTGATGGCACAAGATTGGATTCAAAGCGAGAATACATTCCTTTGGCTGTACCCTAGCACCCTATCCTCTTACTTTTGAATACTTCCCTTCAGCTTCCTTGTGCACAAAGGAAATAACAAAGGCATCCTCGGTGAAAAAAGCAGCTGTTTCCATATTCCATTTCAGTATCACACAGTAGCTCTGAGAGCTACAGCCACATTTTCTTCTAAGGCTGTGGCCTCTTCAAGGTAGGCATTATATGTGGAAGATTAATGTAAGAAATTAAGACTGTGACAGGGCACTGCTAACTTAAGTTTGAGGAATAGTGGTCTCCTAAAGCTAGTTTCTTTGCTCATTAAAACTGCAATCATGTTGCAATTAACCAAGAGAGCATTAGTGAACATCCAGCACTCTACATTTTCCCATGTTTCACTTCCTCTAGCCTGGAGGGTGCCTACGCACAAATGCATGTACAACTTAAATAAATATATATGAGAGTATATCCCTCTGTTCACTTTTTCCCTAACGGATTCTGCTGCGCTAAAGACATTAACTACAAACCAAGCACATTATCATGACACTGATGAAACTCAGCCTTGTCCTAGACAATTCAGATCAAGAGCCATAGGAAGTTGGGATGCAGGGCTCCCATGGGATAGGCGAGTCCCGTGCACAACGGAGAGCTCTGGCCCTCTGGAGACGAGGGACCCAACCGTGGTGCTACCGCTGTGCCGATCCGGCTCCAGCAAGGGACTCCTGGAAGCCACCTTGCTCCTGGGGAAAGAACAGATCCCAAACCTTCACAGGCCGTGCCATCAGCCCGGCAGGTTGTGCCCACGCTCCGGGCAGGGAGCTGGCTCCGGGTCTGCCCTAACTGGACGTGGGTCCCGCCGGCATCGCTCTCCAGCGCCTTCCGAGGCCACCCCACCCCACCCGGGTCCCGCAGCATCCCCGACACCCCGGAGAGCCCTTGCAAATCTAACTTGCAAACTCCCCTTTCCCGCCATGCCGGCAGCATTTCCCCAACACCCCCTCCCCCTCCCCCCGCCCCCTCCCCTCCCCAAATCCAGCAGGCATGCCCGGCACCTCCCCTG